>NC_092863.1:87089042-87160358 GCF_032062135.1 Pyxicephalus adspersus
GTATATATATATATATATATATATATATATATATATATATATTTATTTATTTATACTGTTCCCAAATTTGAGAGGACTCAACAAAACTCCATAACCATGGCAATGGTGCCCAGTTCTGCCACCAACATAGTCTCCCATTCCCACTAATGGGGGACATTAATTACTCTGACTGACCACTGTTGGGGGGGGGGGCATTTATTATTCCTACTGACCATTGATTGGGAGGGGACATTTACCGCTCTTACTGACAAAGTGGCATTTATTATCCTCACTGACCTTTGATTTTTGGGGCATTTATTATCCTCACTGACCACATTAAAGGGGCAATTTATTGCTCCAACTAACCACCGACAAGGTGAGGTTTATTATTCCCTCTAACCCAATCTGCTTCCATGTTTTCAGCACTGACAGCCCTTTGGCTTTATAAAATGTGTGACTCTTCATTGACTCCTCTGTTGGGGCCCTGCTTTTCTTTTCCATTATTCTTTTGACATAGCATTCTCATATTAGCAAATCCAAGCAAATTACCACTCAGGAAGGAAAGTCAGCCAGCCCCCTTTCCTGGCTCATTTTGTGGATGCTTCCCAATACTCATTGACACTGATGGAGCAAAAGGTTGAAGTCTTGATTTTCCCAGCTTAAAGCGTACCGAAACTCAACATTTTCACTTTACATAAAAGGGTAAACAACCATAATATGTAAAGGAAAAATGTTATTTTTTTAAGTGCAACACCTTTTTTTTTTTTTAAACAGCAGCACCGCCGCGATCAAGACTGAATGGAAGCGCAGAGCCCCCCCGGGATACTGTACCTACGTCACGCATGCCGGGAGGCTCTGCGTGCTCCTTCTGTGCATTTCCTAATCTCGTACATTCACAGAAGGGGTATTTTTTTCTATTAAGGGAAAGATGATGCCGATCTCACAAAAGCCCAGTGAGATCATCTCTCTTTTTTTTTTCCCTTTACGTCAGCTACGTCACCGGATCTCACACCTGCACAGTGCAAGATCGGGTGACATGATAAGAAGACCGGAAGAGAAAAATGAAGATGGCGGCGCTTGGCACTTTGATGAAAAGGAATTTCAGGATGACGCGGGACATGATTGCGGGAAGGTCCAGTGCCATAGAGGGATCTGCAGGACTAAAGGAATATTTTCAGTCTAGTTCCACTTTAAGTTTATATTTGTATTAATGGGGGGTATACAGTTTGGGACTCACAGGGAACCTGAAAAGTGCCTGTTTAGGCTGTACAGACGTATGCCCTAATCAAGGCTTACATTAACTTTGTCACCTGCTGTGCCATTACTGCTCCAGCACTCCACTGCAATTTGGCAGAGCAACCAACACCTGTTATGTACGGTGGCTCAGTGGTTAGCACTCTGGCCTTTGACTCGGTAGGTCCTAGGTTTGAATCTTGGCCGGGACACTCTCCAAGTTTGCAGATTCTCACTGTGTTTGCGTAGGTTTTCCCCCACATTCCAAAAAAAGGTTAATTGTCTTCACCCTGTGTAATATGGCAGTGCTGTATAAATAGAAGTTACTAATAAAATAAGATGAATCAGGGGCAATCATTAATTAAGCTCATGTGATTCTCACGCCTGGTGTGTCCACCTCTTGTCCCAGGGTCATGGTGGACCAGAAGAAGGTAGTACTGGGCAAGGTTGGACAATGCCTCAGCAGGTCATGTTTTGGTAGCTTACAAGAAAAAAAAAACACCATAAAAATTCAACAATACTTTTAATATAATATCATTTCTATTAAAATATATTTAAGAGGACTCTATTTTAGGGCTCGAGAAAGCAAAAACATATTCCAAAGAGAGAGAATGAAGTGAAATCAGGAAGTTCTGTGCTCTGTTATCCTCTGCATTGAATGATCACAGATTACGCAATAAAGGTAACCTGTCACCTACACCAGTGGTTGCCAACCAGTGGTCCGCGAGAACATTTTGGTGGTCCACGGCTCTGGCTGGTGCGCCCCGAGCGGGGTTAAGAGAAGGACCCCTGCTTGGGGCAGCGCACCTGCCAGAGCCAGGGACCATGTTCCCTTCACGGTTCGCAGGCTTGGGGCAGTAACGGGGTGGTGTCTCTGGACACAACCCGGCCACTCTCCTACTGCAGGCTCAGACATGCGATGGGAAAGCAGGCGGGTTCTGGCATCATTACGTCACTATGGACAAAGTTTCTTCCTCTTTCAGTGACACCCTGCTCCCCGTGCATGTGCATTCCAGAGCCAGTAAATTTAGTGGTCGGTGGGTCCGAAAAGTTTGGCGACCACTGACTACTACACAATACTATCACAAAGGGGGCTTCTGAAATGTTCACATTTTTTTACATGCTTTTTTTTCAATATTGTTATTATAAATAATTTTTTACTAAAGGTTATAAATGTTTACATTGCAGCAGCCAAACAGCTTCTCTTGTTTATGATCTTGCTGGAACTAAAGTCCTGCTTTAAACAAGTGTCAAGTCAGGTTTTTATTGCAGAAAGTGACAGGCGATGTTCTTACCTCCCTGATCTCCTGTGTTGTCTCCCTGATTTTTGATGGAGATTACAAGAAGCTGTTTAAACACACATTACACACAATCTGAGATTTTCTGTGCATGTAGACAGGAAGTGGCTACCCAGTTAGGCTATGTTAAGCTATTTTAGGCATATTCCTAGTGTTCTTATATATATAGTAATACTAAATATTGAAAATATCCTGTTATTATCTTACAGATAGATTGCACACAGGAGCCTAAGGTGAGTGTATGAAGATGGCCAGATCCAGCTCTCCAGACTCCTCCATATCCATCTCCTCTCTTCTGGCCAGCTGCAGTCTGGGTAGCAGTAAGGGATCCTCGAGTTCCACCAGTTCTATAGAATACAGAGATAAGCTGTATGACTCTGCTACAAAAGCATTGGAGGCCTATATTGAGGACTATGAGGAAAGTCTGCATTCTCCTATGGCTAGCACAGGAAAAATTAACGTTCATGCAGCTACTACACTTACTTCTACTAAGAAAAAAGGTATGGTATGTAACAAATATTTCTTACAAAGTTCTTGACACTTGGACCATTCAATACTTTGTTTAGGTGATTGGGATAACTCCTATTGAGACAATTGGGAATTGCTGGTTTTGGTTTACTGCAGCTGAAGACAGAAAAAGAATGTGACAGTAATAATTTCATATATTATTAATATTAATAATAATAATAATAATAATAAACAATATTTAAATAGCACAAACAAATTATGTAGCGCTGTACATTAAATAGAGATTGCAAATGACAGATACAGACAGACATAAGAAGAGGAGAGGACCCTGCCCAGAAGAGCTTACAATCTAAGAGGTGGGGGAAGCAGCACACAATAGAAGGTTGTTTCTGCTTTTTGATTCTGAATGCATGCTTAGGAATGAAAAACAATATGCAGCAAATTTTTGGGCACCAACTATTGTTGTATTAGCTAACTTGCAAGGTAAGTTTTCTTCCCCAGCCCCACTTAGCTGTGCGCACCACCCAACACTTTTTGGTGACCACTTGGCTGTTTTGTGTGGTTACTTAAAAAGTTGGGTAACAATCCCCACCTCATAGATTGTAAGCTCTTTGGAGCAGGGTCTCTCCTCCTCTTGTATCACTGTTTGTATCTGTCTGTCATTTGCAACCCCTATTTAACGTACAGTGCTGCGTAATATGTTGGCGCTATAAAAGTACCGTTTACTAATAACAACACAGGGACACTGGATAGTTGGGGCATAATACCAAGATGATGGGAAGTAGGGACATAGTAAGTGGGTGGAGGGCGGGCCATTAGAAAGTTGGAACAAAGTATAGGGAGTTGTAAAAACCTGACAGAATTAAAAGGATTACTGGATTCCTATAGCAACATAAACTGACAACACTAACTTTGCTAAGTGTTTTGCTGCCCATTTTTTGACCCCCTGCCTTCAGCTTCTTCCCACTCAGCTAACAAAGATTTCAGGGGAGGACACTGTAGATTATATTATTTGTGATATATTTCTGATTTGCTTTCTCAGTTTTATTTTAAAATATAACTTATATAAAAAGGAATTATTAACTACCTCCATTTTCCCTGTCCATGTGCTTCAGTAAAAAAATACACACTTTTGTGCTAACAAACAGTACAACTCTACTGTTTTTCTGGCGCTTTGGATATGAGAACTGCAGGCCACTCTTCTTGATATCCTACTGCAATCCCATTATTTGTACTCCCCCTTTTCCCTCGACTTATCACTGAACACCTTGTAATCTGTAAATAGTGCTTAAAAAAAAGGGGGGGCACACATATGATGGGGGAATATAAATTTTTACTGAGGCACAGCAATGAAGTTATTAATTTTGACATAGTAGTTGGTGATTTTTTAATGCAGAATGATTATTAGAAATGTGTGTTTGAGCTAGTTTTACTTACTCACCTGTCCTCGATTCATCACAGGGCACCACTATCTTCATTCTTGCTTGCGACACACAGAAAAGTAAGAGCTGTTATTGCAGAAGGGACATCGCCTGACCTTTTCTGCAATAACCACCGGCCTCAATCACACATGTTAAAAGTGGGACCTCAGTTCGACTTTAGGGTAATTGCTAGTAGTACTGAGGCAACCATGAGCTTCCTGTATCTTAGGAATTTAAAGAGGAACTATACTCAAAAACGAAAAGAAAAAAACAAAAACACACCCTCAATTCCGCAGGGCAGTCTGATCACACCGGTGGTGTCAGGCATTTGGTCCCACGTCGTCCCGGAGCCGGCCCTCCTGGCGCCGCCACCTTCGTCTTCTCTTCATCCTACATCACCCAACCCAAGTGCGAGATGGGGTGACGTAGGATGAAAAAAAATTTGCAGATCTCACTGCGCATGTGTGAGATTGGCAAATTTTTCTGTTTCAGCAAAAAGGCTCCTTCTGTGCATGCCCGAGATGCTTGAGCATGCGTAGAAGGAGTGCCCAAGAGCCTCCCAGGATGCCTGATGTAGGTATCCTGGGAGGCTTTGTCCTCCCATTCATTCTCGACCGCCTGGGTGGCCAAGAACTAGGGGGAGGTGCTTTTTGCACCTAAAAAAAAATGAATTTTTACCTTACATAAAGGGGTTCTCCACCCTTTTATGTATAGTGAAAATTCTGAGAATAGGTACACTTTTGGGGAATTTTCTGCTGATGATCTGCCAGTTCTATCTACCTGCCAGATCTATGACATATTAGGCTCACTTGCAAGTATTTAATTTACCTCACAATATGGAGGATTTATTCAGGTTACAGAACCAAGAACAGGGTGATAAGGTGTTGCATCTAATAAAACATGATTGCGGCAGCATGGGCCGTGGTAACTGCTTTTGCTACAAACTGAAGAATTCATTTTAGAGGGCTTTTTATTCCACTGTGTTTAGTAAAGGCTCCAAACTGTGGATATAAAGTGTCTAATGCTCCTTCTGCCAATAGCAAACAGATTTGCCTGATCTATCCCAGTAGAGTTGCCCATTCTTAGATTTTGATAAATAAGGTCCACAGCTGCTTTAAAGTAGGACGAGAAAATTGTAGAATTGTGTTTTGCTGCTTATAAAGATATAAAGATAAGCCATATTATTTCCCCCCCTAGGTGCAGCTAATACCAATGTTCGATCCAAGAATTTATCCAGGAAACGATATGCTGCTTGTGACCCAGATCTATTGAGCCTTACCACTGATGATCTCTTAGGCTTCCCATCTGATGGGTCACTACCATTCTCTCACGTCTCAGATTGGAAACATTCCAAAAGCCTGAAAAACCACTATGGACGTGACTTTCTACACCACCCTACTCTGTCCTCTCCTCTAACGTCCACATTAAACACAAGGACTAACCAACATTCTTTACGTCACAATTCTCAGTCTTTGGATCCACAAATGGTTAGAGATGACTTCAAAGTGAAAAAGAACATTCCTCTTGAAATGGACATAGAAAACCATCCTGCTTATTACAACAATCTAAACTCTCTGTATTTGTCAAGAGGATCCAAAGTGCCTAAAAGATATCCTAGATGGCTGACTAGCCAAAAATCAGAATTAGGTGTGTCAGGAATCACTAGCATTCCAGAAGTTAAATATCCTCTCTGGATAAAAGACTTTGATCTTCTTTGTAATTCTGAAAGCTACAGCACCAAAAACATGCACACTCCCTCAAAAGCCTTTCTAGCTCATGAACCCTTCAGGAATTTACAAGATATCTCCACATTGGGTTCATCACATTCTCCGTATGCTGATAGACATGGCAAAGCAGCAGTTAATTCCAGCAGCTGTGTCGGTGAAAAATTATATTTGGGACCTTCTGATTTGGATGTTCTAAAACATTTGCATACATCACAAAAAAGTAAGCGTACTCCTATCCCACTTCCTGAGTTTACCAGCAGGAAATATTTGAGTCTTCCCGAAACATTTTCTTAAGTAAACGGTTTTATGTAACATGCTTGGTTGTTTTGTTTTTAGATTACCCTAATGATTCACCTTTGCGTAAACTTGAAGCCTTTGAATCCCTGCAGAAGTTGTTTCCTGACCTTCCAGAGAATAATGGAAGCCCTCGAACGGAAGATGTGCTGGAGGCAGAGAGATCCTGGGAAAAAATCCCATATTCATTGTAAGGCATTTTGTAATTTATTAGACAATGATCTCTGACTCAGTATTTCTTTTTCTGGTTAAAGAGACCCTGTCACAACAGGAAATACAATAAAACAAACACATCCTGTAATAAAAAAAAGCTTTATATTTGCCTTGTGGTAGGCTACTGTGTGCTAAACATTTGCTTTCCTAAAGAGTGTCACTGCTATCTATGCTTTTGTGGAATGCACTTGTGAATGCAATGTGCTTCCAAATCTGCATGCCACTATTTCTCATTAGAAAACAGTAGTGAAGCATTGGCAGGTATAGGAAATCTGTAAAACCCATCCTTTTGTATAGACATTATTAATATTATAAATATTAATAATAATAATAATAATAATAATGAACAGGATTTACATAGTGCCAACATATTACGCAATGTTGTACATTAAATAGGGATCCAGAAGTCCTTAAGTTGCTGTTAGGTACATCCACTTTGGATGAGATATCTGGAGCCCCAAAGACATCCTCTCTGCGTGCCTAAACGAAGAGGCCAGCAGAGAAAAACACACAGAAA
The DNA here is from genome assembly GCF_032062135.1 of Pyxicephalus adspersus. Lineage (NCBI taxonomy): Eukaryota > Metazoa > Chordata > Amphibia > Anura > Pyxicephalidae > Pyxicephalus > Pyxicephalus adspersus. The sequence goes on from NC_092863.1 coordinate 87,096,193, forward strand.
GAGCCAAGTCTTTGACATGCAAGGAGAGCTAGGCATTTGACACTTTGTAGGTTCTCTTTGCCCTAGCAAATTTTGAGGCACACTTATGACATCATAACAATAATAATAATTTGGCAAAAGAAAACAGTTCATGTGTATGTATTTCCAGCATTTACTGTAGCCGTTAGCCTGACATTCAAGTTAAAAGACCTGGTGCAGTGAACATTGTTACATAGTAAGTCAGGTTGAAAAAAGACATAAGTTCATCAAGTTAAACCACTAGGGAAGTAAACATATCCCAGATATAAAACCCTATGGACATAGTTGGTCCAGTGGAAGGCAAAAGTAAACCCTGGTCCAGTTTGCTCCAACACAGTAAAAAAAATTCCTTCCTGATTCCATGAGGCAATCAGATGTTCCCTGGATCAACAGTCTTTGCTATCTTATTTTAAAGCCTTAATACCCAGTTATATTGTGTGCTTCTAGAAATCATCCAGCTTTTTCTTAAAGCAATATATAGTAGTTGTTGAAACAACTTCCTGGGGGAGCAAATTCTACATTTCCATGTTAACTTCACGCTCATGCAAGGTCTTTACCTCTGCTGGTCCAAGTGATTTGTTCTTTGGCAAATACATGTCGAGCAATTGTTCCAGAACAAATGGCCAACATTACATGTGGGCCCCATTTAGGGTGGACTACATGCAAAAGCAGCCTGCTTAGAAATACCCAATGCTCCAAACTGACATGTTTCCAAGAGTCAGTCCATTGCTTACAGGGTTGATGTTGCTTGAAAGTGTACTAGGAGGGATGCTAGGATTTTTCAGGTAGCTATATAGAGCACCCTGCTGGACCCTTCCACCAGCCATTATTTACCTGCATTGCATAGGGAAGAACAAAGACATGGTGATGATATGTTTATATCTAAAATAAATTGGCAATAAAATTGAAAAAGTAACCATTAGTATGTTTGAAAGGGGAACAAAGAAGGAAAATCAATCTTCAAGTTTAAGGCTGATCTACACAGATGTTTTTTTTTAATAAAAAGCATATACACATTCCTTACTGCATTTATATGAGTTTTAAGCACTTTTATTAGCGTTTCAAAGCTTGCCTTTAAAACGCTGGAAAACGTCAATGCCGCGTTTTCCTGAGTTTTTAACACGTTTACATTTCAAGTGCGGAAATCAATGGAAACGTTTACCTGTGTTTTGGGGTGTTTTCCAGCGTTAACCCTGTGTTTTAATTTTTTAATTGTTGCAAGCAACGTTATAGATAAAGCTCATAAACGTGCCTGGTGTGGATTAGCCCATTGGAATGCAAGGGAACTTCAAACATGGGCTTTTAAAGACTCAGGTTAAATGCTGGGGAAAAAGTCTGTGTAGACCAGGGGTGCCAACACTTTTTTGGCTTGCGAGCTATAACCCCTGTGCGCGGTGGAGTTTATTTTGGAAGGCAGGGCTCCGTGATCTACTCGCGATCCACCTGTTAGGCACCCCTGGTGTAGACTAAGCCTTAGGTTAATATCTGGGCAGAATTGTGGATTAGTTGTTGATTACTCAAATGTCTAGGTGTGTAGAATTGTGAGTGTATTCCTGAGATGTACTGCTCATGGGTTTTCCCCCCTAGACATACACATTAAGCAGTTCACATCAGTGTATATAAATACAATAAGGTAAAATTCCTCTGCAGCTTCTCTGAGCTATTATTATTATTGTTTAATTACAGCAAATCTCCGGTCCCTGTACTGTGCAAGGATGAGATCAGTGAAGAGCTTGTAGCACTCTCTGCGTCACAGCCTGTGGAAGATTTCCTTAAAGACAAAGTGAAAGAAGAAAGTAAAGTATGTTGGAGATTTTTTTTAATTTGTGAAATTTGGAAAGTTGTTTCTTGGCCGAACTCTTGGTCCTTCTGTTTTTTTTTTTTGTTTTGTTTTTTTTTTAACAACATCACCACTCATGAACTGGAACTCAAATTTCAGTCATACTTTTAAAATGGAACTCCAGACAGAGGGTCTGATTTATTAAAGCTGTCCAAGGCTGAGGAGGATACACTTTAATCAGTGTTAACTTGGTGAATCAGCAAAAACATTTGCTAACAAATAGCAAATGACTTTTAGGAAATATATCCCATGTTTGCTGGATCACCCAGCTTTGCTGATAAAATTGTATCTTCTCCACTTTAAATCTGTTTAATTTATACATATAGCCTTGTAAATGAAACTTTCTGAAATATTTTTGTCATCTATGACAGAACTTTTATTACAAAGATAAAGAGCACCTTTTATGAGCACGCTAATTTACCTACAATGACAATAAAGTCTGTTTATAAATATTTTCACCCAACTTTTACCTAATATGTACAACACACTGAATTCAATTAGAAACATGCATGAATCCTAAATAAAAGTTTATTCACACATTTTATTGTTGAATCCAAAAAAAGTGTACATTTTGGGTAGAATTTCCAATTACACCCCTGTGTTGATGAAGTAACGCATGATGACCCTCTGCCTCTGGTGCTGATAAATTCTAGTACTATGCTAATCTCCTGTGCCACACTCTTGTATAGGGATTGGATTGTTTATTTTTACCCAGCATGTCACCCTTTATTGGCTTACAGACATTAACCTCTGTTCATCCAATTTTGGACCTGGCCTGAACAATCAGGAAACGTCCGCCAGCTCTACCGCCAACCATGGTTCTGCCAAGCTTCTGACTTAATTTCTCTATTATGTCGGCAACACTGCAACCTCTGTGTCTTTGCATGTACATTATTGTAAATAGATGTTATCCTGCACTAGGTTCTTTTAATCTCCTCCTGGGCTATTGCTGTTGTACAGATTTATTGCTATAATTTATTCTTTAGTCCTTTAGTATTCCACTTAAAGCAATTTGCTTCCTTTTAGTCTGCGTAATGTAACAAAAAACTTTTATTGGTATTTTCTAAGTGCCAATAACTGTTGATTCTGCCCTAAAACTTGAGTAAGCTGGCAACTTTCTGTGCAAATTTTAAGCAGTGTTATTATCCCTTTCAAATAAATTACAAGGCCTACAGAACACCACTTCTTTATGGTTGGAGATGAGTATAGGGATGGGTGTTTTGTAGTCCCAATACACTTTCTGTTAGAAGGTCTAGATCAGGGGTGCCAAATCTGGCCCCCAACGTCCTTTTTTTTGGGCTCCAAAGGAATCCTAAATTTGAACTGCACCTGGCCTGCCGCTGCATTGAAATAGTGCCGCTACTACAATTACCGGCATCACTTGCGTCTGCAGACCATCAAGCTCTCTGCCTATGGGTGGCCCCGCATTGGACTGTATTATAGACGCAAATAATATAGACGCGTTTTGTCAACTTGACACAAAATAAAAGCGTGAATAAAAACACATTTGTGACCTGTGTTCACATCCTGCTCTGCAGTGATCAAGCTGGTCCCAGTATTAGGTCTGTTCATATTCCCCATTTCAGAGGAAGTCCTCACGTATCACTTTCCAGGAGTGACTTGTGCATTGCATTGCACAGTGCTGTAATAGGAATTATCTATTGCAAAAACCCATTATATTGACATTTGTTTATAAGCTTGAAAGTGGTAAGAAATTACTTTTTGGTACTGGACAGACGTTTCTGCAGGACTTTACCCATCATGCATCTCTGCATCATTTTCTAGGCAAGTTCATTCTCGGGTGGAAATCACCATGGCCCAGTAGAGGCTCTGAAGCACATGCTGTTCAACCTGCAGGCATTCCAGCAGAACTTCACCCCGACTCAAACCTGTAAGCAGGCAGAGGAGTTCCAGAAAGTGAGCATTATATTCCATTCCTTATCTGGTGCTTTAGTACTAGTATTTTTATCAGAAAATATATGTTTATGGGTAATATTTTAACCTAAATAATTCAGTAGACCTACCTAACACAAGTGACATCGGACTGACAATGGCAAACTTCATAACAACAAAACCGTAATTTATTTTAAAAGGGAAATGTGTTTGGTTTCTGTAGGTTACTAAACCCTCTACTCAATCATAATTTGTAAAAAGTGTATTTTTGTGATTTGATAGACTGCAGTCCATATTATCTATAATTTACATAGTTATCCAGTTAGTTGGGGGTGAAAAATACATAAATCCATCAAGCTCAACCACTAGGGAAACCCTATGGACGTAGTTGATCCAGAGGAAGGCAAAAAAAACCCTGGTACAATTTTCTTCAACAGGGTAAAAAAATCCTTCCTGATATCCTGAGGCAATTAGATGTTCTCTGGATCAACAGTCTCTGTTATCTTTACTTTAATGCTTTAATACCCAGTGGTTCCATTGGATAGCTAGTGCATTTTGAAGGTGAAGTGAACCTGTCTCCATATTTAAGATGCCTGGACGCACTGTGTGTATTGTAGAATAAGTTTGCACTTTCAGTTAAATTTACAGGGTTCGATGCTAAATTTATTAACTGACACATTTTTAATATTTTCTCTTTTGTAGGTTTATACAGAAGCAGATTCAGAAGCACAGCGTGCTGACCAAGAGGTGTTTCCTGTGAACAAGTCTCTTCAGAAGTAGGTTCTGGTACTTGCATTGAATAAACTACATGCAATAATCATTCTTACCTGCCTGGTCGCATTGGTGAACTGCCAAAAACACTAAGCTGCGCATATTCCCTATTTGTAAATCCCGGCTTACCTTGTTCTTGCCTTGACTAAATGTACTTCATGCCCCTGTATTGCGAATTACGTTATCCCAGCTCACCAGGCACAGGTAAGTATTGCAGGGTTCAGTTCCAAATCTATTTTTGTAGGTAGAATGAGTAAAGATTATAACTCCTGTCAGGTTATACTGCTATTGGAGGCTTCTTTGGATCAGTTCTTTCCTTTCCATTTTAATGATTTCCCTCTTATTTCCAGAACAGGAAGTATGGGTAAATCTTTAAACATTATAAAATAAGGAAGGTTTGGACTATGTCAGTTTTTTTATTGCAGTGTGTGACCCTGCTGGGTACTTACCTCCTGCCTCTTTTATCCTGGTAAACAGTGAACAGAAATATTTGTCATCTGAGCAAGCATTAAGGGCAAATTGTCCATTTGGGACACCTGTTTCAGTGAAGAACTCTCTGATATCACAATTTGTTTTCTTTGCAGAGACTTTGAGACTCATTTATCTCCAAGATTGGAGAACATAGTCTATCATGGGTGAACCTGGGTGATCCAGCAGATAGATGATAGTCTATCTTCTCCAGTTTTGCAAAGATTTTATAAATCAAATCCTTTCTCTATTTTGCTGTTGCATCTTTAGGGCAGGAGGTGAACTGAAATCTCTGTAGCAGGATGAAGGCAGCAAAGTAAAACTGAATGTTCAGTTTATATAGGCAAAATACAGGTACAGGTGCGTTACACACTACAAGTTTGTCCCTTGCCAGTATGCTGCAGAAAAAGACCCTTACACTCAGAGAAATAGCAGTGTTCACCCTGCAGAAGTCATCCACACTTTCTACTGAGTCAGTCCCATAGCTCTGAAATTGGCAGAAATTATTATCCCCGCTAATAAGAGAGCTCTAGTCTTTTTCCTTAGTGTAGTATTTGGGTTTAGCAGCCAATCACTAGACCCAACCACAGTCACATGACAGAAAGAGGTGACATCACCTCTGAGCTCCAGCACTTGATATTTCAAGAGCAACTACAAAAGAGGATGCAGCGGCAGAAGACAATTGTAGAAATTAGTTTCAGTGAGTCAGGATAGGCTTTACAAAGATGCTGTCGCATTGCACTCAATATAGATATAAGGACAGTGCATCTTGTATTAGTATAGGGTCTCCTTTCCATTACAAACTGATGTTGCTTACTGTTGTGTTTGCTTTGTTCACTACAGTTTAGCTTTCAAGAATTTGCAAAGCGGAGATTACCTAATTTTGCTGGTATTTATTACATCATCATTATTTTGCATAAACCTATATTTGTTTTTTTACAGAGCTCTGCAACATTTGTCCCGGCTGAAGGAACTAGTAGGAGACGGCACTACAAAGCAGGATCATGAAAATAAAGAAGAAATGTAAATACAAACTTTGGAGGTTAAACAGGTCCTGGCACACAATCCAGTTGCTGTGACTGAATAGGGAGTATTATAGGAGTCATGGCAGGAAAAAAATGTTGGTTATCCAGCTTCTCTTCACAGCATGTGACTGTGTATTGCTGAAGTGAACTGACTGGATGTAAACTCAGAATGAACAGGCTTATGTTATGATTATTAAGCTACTCACTTATGCCTGTGTGATGAATGTTTATACACCCACTGCAGTATTTCTGGTCAGCTTGACTTTTTATTACAAAAATGGAGATGTACCAGCAGCAATTAATCAGGCAGTAATACATTTATTAGTCCATTGAACATGTTTTTTAAATGTTAGTGACATCTTACATTTTTTTATTTAGAAGTATATCACATTTCCTATATATTTTATAGTAAAATATTGCATATTTTTACAGTAAATGCAAAAAAAAAAGTTTGGTTTGCAAAATCTGTATATAGTAATATCTAATATTGGTATATGTCTAATGTTACTATAATAAAGTTATTTTTTATTTATTATGAATTTTATGCATCCTCTGATTTTAAATTTTCCCACGAAAGCTCCACTATTAAGTTTGTGTGAGGTGGACATACAGAAGTGTCTGGAACAGATCAGTGCCCTTACCCACATAACAGCTGGCTTCTCTCACTGGGACCACAATAAAGATGCTCCCAGCAAGTAGTCAGCCTATCTGTTTTCTTCAGGAATCTTTCCCCAAAGGACAGTGACATCCGCTGCACCTTGGGTGAAAAATGGGGGGGGGGAAGTAGAATTCTTTTTTTATATTTTTGGGTACATCATTAGGAAACAGAGTAGATGATTTGGGAAGGTGACTCTAAGAGTTCCATTGTAGGGTAAGCTATTATTTAAAAGCTTTTGTGATTGTGAGACGTGATATGCAAAAGTTTGGAAAACTTACCTTCATTTTAGAGGGCAGTGATATTGTTACTGATAATGGAATTACACCAGCTGAGTGAAACATTCTCCATACACAAGATAAAATCACTGTGCACAAAGATAGATTTGAAGATATGTAATATTCTGTCTAGGATTGATGTGAATATTAGAATTGCCTAGAGGGGAAAAATACAACTTTATGTGTTTTTGAGGCACTGTTACACCCCTTTTTGCAGGTGAGAGGGCTGGCCAGTCCACTTACTTTGGCCAACTCACCTTTCCTATATTTTTAAGGAGTTACAGAGAATTATTTTCTTTATTTAAGAAAGATCACATGACAGTTTGGAAGTAAATGGATTAAAAATCCTGGTATTTCCAAAGATAATGTCTTTGTGCCATACACAAGTGTCAAAAGTCATGTGTGTAAAAAAAATAGGTCCTAACTGTTTTGATGTACCTAGCAAAACTAAGAGTGGTGCAAGGGGAATCTGTGATATTGGTGGTGAACATCACCTGCAACAAGATAAGGCAACATAAGTAAAATCTCCTCTTTTTGTAAGTGATTGTTCTTTACCTACATTTTTCAAAATTCTTGTTGGTCAGAATATGAAGTTTGTCAGAACAATATGAAGAGTCACCTATACTTATCAAATGAGTCGCACCCAATTCATTGCATCTCATGACCCAGTTATGCATAACATACTAACAGAAACAGTCCCACTGATTATATCTTAATGAAACATATTGGACCTGATTCATTAGAGCCCTCCAAGACTGGAGCCGATAGTCATGGAAGAACCTAGGTGACTCATCAAAACTGCAATGGATTTCATAAAAATAATTTGTTATCAGTTGGCAAATGTTTTTAGTCCTGGAGCAGATACATTATAAAGTTGGTGGTCTCTCCAAGGTTCTCCCATGATGGTTTATGTTCCCCAGTCCTAGAGACCTTTAAAAGTGAGGCCTGCAAAGTGAAAATTTGCTTTTCTGATTAAAGAGCCTAAACTCCTTTAGTAATCCAGCTTCTCTTCACAGCATGTGACTGTGTATTGCTGAAGTGAACTGACTGGATGTAAACTCAGAATGAACAGGCTTATGTTATGATTATTAAGCTACTCACTTATGCCTGTGTGATGAATGTTTATAGACCCACTGCAGTATTTCTGGTCAGCTTCACTTTTTATTACAAGAATGGAGATGTGCGAGCAGCAATTAATCAGGCAGTAACCCCCCCCCCCCGTTAATAACAGACCTCCTGCTCCTACAGCTGTAAACTTTCACCAGCCATAGGTACTCCAACACCCTCCTACTAATAAAAAACAATATGACTTTTAAAGAATCTCTTATAAACAATAAACTCCCCCTATGGCTAATCCACCACTATGCAGAAATGCATGAACTTAATTAATTAATAATTAATTTATATTTGACTTACTGAAACAAAAATTCTTTGAATACATTGAACTGTGCAATGCAATTTCAAGTGCAATCTACAGCAAATACATGAGACATATTGACATTGAGCAATAAAATAAAAAAACCTCTTTAATTGCTCATGTGACCCTAAAAAGAATCCTTTCATGTTTGTACTCCATTATATTTCATTTGAAGTAGTCAAAAGGATGTTGCAAAGTAGAAATGGGTGAAAATGATCTTCAATCTAACTGAGGAACAGTGGAATGTGACCCTGTTCACTGCACCCACAGTGTCAAAAAAGACAAACTAACCCAACAATTTATAGGATTTAATATGCCCCTTTAAAAATTTAATTGGTGGAATTGTAGGGACCCCCTTGGCTGCTCTTGATGCTCTAAAGAACCAGATGGCTTTCCATGCTTTGGAACAAGTTATTTTGGTACTGAAAAAGCAGTAACTGATACAATAAATACGGTATACCAAATAGGAGTTCCTTTGGACTTGTTCACTAAGTATCCCAGATTGAGAACAATAGTGTACTAAGCCCTGAATCCTTTTTTTGTAGATAACCCGACAGAACAAAAATAGATTGAGCTCACAACCTTTTCCCTATGGTGAAGGTTGGTAAATGTTTACTGGTTTTACTTTTCCCTAATTTGGAAAAATTGTCTGCTGAAACACACAAGGAGCTCTCAAAATATTTGAAACCGGGGTCCCCTGCTTATCTAATCCAGTTCTAGCCTCATCCTCATTTTTATTACAAAAGATTGGTTCTGTGCCGGTGTCAAGCCTTCTACAGTTGTGAGACAGACATCCCAATTATTGTTGCCAGAAACATCTTTCATGGTTGTTTCAAGTGACAGATGAACAAAGAAGAGCTGTGCTCGAAGCGTTGTTTGGTTCTATGAAGAGGGGCTGGGGAATGACAATTTAAAATAATCTATAAAATAATCTCTATAAAATGCACGGTGGTCTTTCCCTATTGGTTGTTCATTAATCTGCCATAGTGGATTGGTAAGTAACATCTGAGGGCTGCTGTGCACATGTCGGTTTTTCACCCAACATAATTAAATAAACTTAGAAATTAGAAATTATACTCTGGGCATACATTAATCAGGCCAGAGTTTTGCCAGTTATATGTAACCTGCTTCCTAAAGTCTTATTATAAAATATAAATTTTTCCTGAAAACAGAACTAAATGTTAAAAAAACCTAGGCAGTTCTTTTGATGGCAACTAAGCCTTTATTTATTGCAGAAGGAACATTGCCTGTCTCTTCTTTGATACAAAAAGGCTTAGTTGCTTGATTGCAATTTTTAATTACACTCTCCTGTCCTCGCTCTGTTGCCAGCACCACCATCTATATCTGGTCCTCTTCCAGATTCCAGTCTTCATCTATTTTGTTTGGCCAGGCCAGTATGACCTAACTCCGGTATTTTTTAAAATAAAAACTGAGAATTTTTCATTGTGAAACTATTGTTCCATTTGAGCATGCTAAAGTCACTTCAAAGTAACCTTCAATATTTTTTAGCTTTTATTAAATACCAACTGATCATCCTACCATTAGGGTCCATGCTCAGGCACTCCCTGGTAAGTTGTGGCAACACTCTGTCCTTCGCTTGCCCTCCTCCTATGCTTTGAGAAAAGATTACTATTAGCTGTTCCACCTCTGATGGTACAGCCATGGTCTGCCCTTGTCATCATCAGAAAATGACGTAAAGCCACCTCTGCAGTACAGCTGTTAATGAAAAACTTTAACAAATAATTATCCTGTGCTGGTTTACAGTGAATACAACTTCTTGTCGTCAATATTCCAAACAGCAATCCACTGCAAATGGGAAGTTTTTTTTTTAAACAAATGAGGAAGTTTATAATTGGTGCTGATTGGTCAAAAAAGATAGTCTTTATAAAAGAATTTGCATGGAAGATTTTACTACAGCAACATGAATTTCACAATTCTCACATAATAATGATTTTACAACTTCAGAAGAGACATGTTTAATATCCGGATTTAGTCATCATCATAAAATGACGTTAATTCCTTTCCTTATTATTGTACAGGCTGTCAATAAATGCTTATTTTGAGGTCAGTAAACCTGGACCTGATCTGGGTCCAATCAATATCATATTGATGATATGCTTACCAAATCACCCACTTCAGTGCAGGGACATTCAACAGTCACTCATCACTCACCAGGAATGTTCTCAAGGTAGTAGGAAAAATCAAGTTGTTTCCTTGTTCCCATCAAATGTTGGTATAGATAAGTCACAATTGATTTTTATGATTTAACTAAGTTGCAAAACCCCAATATCATTCATTATTTAATTTAAAATGATTTTCAGATAAATGGCAATACTTTCAAAAAAAAACAAAGATTATAGCATATGGAATACAACATATGTAACAGTTTGGCTTGGTGTTTGGCTTTGGGTCTGGGTCAAATTTAAACCAAACATCATGTGGCCCAAAGCAAATAAATCAAACCTTGCCGATATTTGGTGGTCAGACTTCTATGTTGTGTCATCATCATCGACTGATTAAGCCAATGTGACCATCGGGTGATAATGGTGTACATTATATTACATGCTGAATATGTGTTAACCAGCTGTATGCTGGTTGCCATCATATGGACAATCAGAGGTGCCAGTTTGCAAGAATACCAAGAAGGAGCTACTGGGAGAACATCCGGGGGAAACTTCTGAACTCCTGAGGACCTGAAAAAATACAGAACATGTGATTGGACTAATGACGCACAGGATTTTGATCACTGCAACACCTAGAATGGTCTTTTAAATAATTCATGTTTATATTTGGTTATTGGTAAATTAGTTTTACAAATAGGGAGGGGACCCTGGATAACTACACTACTAGATATATCTGTATGATATTTCACTACTTTCCCTTTAAACACATCATTGACTTCTTATGTTGGCTGGGAAACGATGACACTTTCTCCTCTTATCATAATTCACAAAGGACCATGGCACAATGGTGGTGTGTATTGCATCATAAGCTGATGGACATTGAAATTATCAGTAACCAAAAGTGGAGTTGGGTTTTAATTACATCTATCATGGGACAAATATGTGGGATTCATTTGCTTACTTCCTAAAAATTCAGACTGCTTAGCTTTCTTTGGATTCAATATTTATGAATCAGTCTCCTGAAAAAACATTCAGATAGTAAAAGTCAGAATACAGTTCAGAACTTATATCTGTAGTGGTTTTGTGGCAGCGATTTAGAAAGTGCAGATAGTCATATTATGTAGGCACTTCAGATTTCGAAAAAGAGGTCTGAAATTGAAGCCTTTAAACTCCTCCCATAAGTTTTATTTAAATTTAGAATTTTGGAAAATCAGAATGCGAAAGTAAACCTGCCATGTGACAAACATATTGGCTGCCATTGCTGAACTCTTTCTAAAGGGGAAGAACCAGGAAAGTTGGAAAAAGTCCTTTTAATACCATGTTCATCCTGGTGCTGGTGCAGTTCTTGACTGTGTTTACAAATGCCTGACATAGATTGGCTTCTCACTGCAGACTTTCCCCCTTCTACAGCTTGGTAGATTGATCATTGGAAGAGAGAAAAAGTGATTTTCACTAATAATGGAAACAACTCCCACAATCCATCTACAGCTTCAACAATTCATCCACATCTCCCACACCCCCTCCATAGCTCCTACAATCCATCTACAGCTCCAATAACCCATCCACACCTCCCACAACCCACCCACAATTCTCACAATCCATCTACAGCTCCCACAATCCACCCAAAGCTCCCACAATCCATCTACAGCTCCCATAACCCATCTACAGGTCCCACAATCCTCCCACAGCTCAGCTCCCACAACCCCTCTATAGCTCCTACAATCCATCTACAGCTCCCATAACCCATCCACACCTCCTACAATCTACCTTTCCACAGACCTTCAACCCATCTACAGCTCCCACAATTCATCTACAGCTCTCACAATCCATCTACAGCTCCAACAATCCATATACAGCGTAATTTTTCTAAATAGAATTTTAAACAAACAAAGTTTCTCATCAAAATAGATTTGATGTCCTAAAAAATGTTTTTTTGTGAAATGTTTTTCCTGGAAGATTTGATTATAAATACAGCAACGTGAATTTCACAATTAATAAAGACGGTATTCTGTTGGTGGACTACCTACCTCAGGGCTCTAGTATCACAGGACAGTATTATGCTAACCACCTGGACCAGCTGAAGGAGGCAATTAGGACAAAACGCCGTGGAAAGTTGACCAAAGGGATTCTTTTTTTTTGCAGAACAGTGCACCTGCGCACACGTCCAACGTTGTGGCTGCCAAATTGAACACCCTGGGTTTCCAATTGGTCAACTATCCCCCCTACTTACCTGACCTGGCCCCTTCAGACTATTATTTGTTCCTGAATTTGAAGAAACACCTGAAGGGGAAACGTTTTGAGGACATTACTGACGTCAAAAATGCTGCTGAGAGCTGGTTTGCAGCCCAACCAAAGGACATTTATTTGATCGGTCTAGAAAAGCTGCAACTACGCTGTACCAAGTGTATCAGTCTCAGGGGGAATATGTTGAATAAATGTTTTATTTCAAAACTCTGGCTCTCTTCTTTCTGGGCAAAGCCAGAAACTTCTCAGCACCCTCTTGTATATTATCTGTATTTAGTCATAATCATAAAGTTATCTCAATTATTGGCTGTGCAACTTATCACTAAATGGCTGCTGTAAGGTCATTACACGTGTCATGAATGTAATCAATATGACAATGAGGAAATGTGTTTAACCAAAGGGGCCACATCGATGTAGGGACATTGAACAGACACTCATTACATACCAAATATGTGATCCTTTTATCAAATATCAAGTTGTTTCCTTGTTCCCATCATTGGTTGTTATCAAAGATAGGTCATAATTGATTTTTATGATAAAAGTTTCAAACTCTCACTTTTGTTTTTTTAGTCATGTATTATTTTTTTTTAAACTCAATAAAAGTTATTGAAATGTAAAAGATATTCAGAGAATTTACAGTACATTAAAAAAGTCTATAGCACATAGAATAATATGGTAAGGTGAAACTAAAGCAGCCAAATCTGTAGATTCATATTACTTTTGATTTTCAGAGTATTCTGTAAGTGTCATTTAAGAAACTGTGTGAATCCCCTAATTTATTCGGTGAGTATTGTCCTTTAGGGTAACACTTTTTTTGATTATCCAGATGAGACTAGGTAAATGCATTTCTCAACCTTTTTAACATGGGGGAACTCCTTGAAATAACTTTTAGATCTTTAGGGAACCCCTTCTATAATTAATATATCTACAGATTAAAGTACATTAGTGTGGAGGTCAGTGGGAAGAATGTCTCTTATATTGCTGGGGAGTGGGAAGAATGTCTCCCTTACAGGTAGTCAAAATGAGAATTGCTATCAGTTAAACTGACCTGAGAATTACAAATTACTCATTGCTCAAGGAACCCCTAGCAACCTATGGAGGAACCCCTATCACTTTCTCCTCTTCTCTTATCAGAATGTCTCCATTGCTGATTGTTAATTTGTGATATTTCTCCCTCAACCATTCTGACCTCTGTCCTACTAAAAGATGGATACCAAAGCACGTCAGATACTTAAAATGCTTTTATTTAAAACAATACATTGAACAATGAATCAAAGTGTATGTACATGCATTTTTATTATTTTAGGAAGAGTGGTGAGGGGTTAGTCCCCGAATAATATTTTATAGGGGCTGTGTCCTCAGTGGGGGACTCGCCCTTCTATGTGTCTTTTCTGACTGTAAATTTGGGACATTCATCTTTTCCAAAACCCTATGATAGGTCTATGACCACAACATCATTTTAAGCAATTATAATTAAAGCAAAAGTAAACCCAAAACAAAAAAAAATCACACTTCATCCATCGGGTCCCACGTTGTCCCGGTATCTGTCTTCAGCCTGATGCAGAGGGAGCGCCGGTTGCCGACATCTCCTCTCTTATTCTGCATTCTTCTTCCTACATCACCCGATCTCGCACCGCGCAGGTGCGAGATCGGGTGACGTAGATTGGAAAAACTTGCTGATCTCACTGCGCATGCATGACATCAACATTTTTTTCCCTATTGATGAAAGGGCTCCTTCTGGACATGCGCAAAAGGAGCAGACAAGAGCCTCCCGGGATGCGTGACGTAGGTATCCCAGGAGGCCTAGGCCATCAAGAATTAGGGCGGTGGTGCTGCACCCTTTTTTTTTTAACAAAATGGTGTTGTGTTGTTTTACTTTAAATAAAAGGGTTGTCTACGTTTAGGCATGGTTTAAATAAATCAACACAAATAAAACACCAGAAATCAACAGCCAATACATATTTAAATAAAAAATCCACTGAGTAAAATATCCACAAGAACACTGATTTTATATCAGAGTCTTTCTTTACATATAAGAAGCTGGGTATCTTCATAGGGGGACACCTGCTAAGACAGATTAACAAATACTTTAGTGTCACCTATATTACACCATCTGGCCTGGTGCAAGAACAGGTTGCTCCTTTTTTAGCACTTTCTATACAAAGTCTTACATTTGCTACATTTACAGCTAGTTAATAAAAAATGAATAGAAATGACTGGATGTATTTGAATGAAAGACATTTACTGTATTAACTTGATTTATCATATATATACATGTGTGTATAGTAATAATAACAGGGGTTCCCCAAAGACCTGAAAGTTATATCAAGGGGTTCCCCCATGTTAATGGTCGATTAACACTGATCTTCATGGATGTCTGTAAACAAAGTTTTGCTCATTGGTGTGTAATAGATTTGCTGAAGGAAATATGTGTTAGAAAAACTGAAGATCTGTCACCTTGCACTATAATTATAACTTAATACCTAATCCTTCTACAACTTCCTGCAATAAATTCATACAACTGGGATTTTTCTACTGTTTATGCATAAAAACCTTTGAACTTTATTGTCATAGTTTATATTTTTGTTTCATCACTGTTATTATCAGCATACTTATCAATGTTTTATTGACTGGCTGTTTGTTCAGTGTTTGGGTGGAATGATAAAATGGTGACATGAGAGTGAGGTCTGAAGTCCCTACTGAGAAACACATCTGCTTTCACACAATCATTTCATAATTTTATATTCTATACCTAAAGGTGTGCACCAGGCAGTCTACAGACTCCAGCTAAATATTGGCAGTTGGCCAGTAATCTCCTTTCAAATTTCTTTCCATGGTAATTCCTTCTCTCCTCCCTGTTGGTGTTCCTGTTGCCGGTCTATGGACAAGTTTTCTTTTCTCTGTACACCTCCTCTCTTGGTAGTCTCATATCTTCCTTTGGCTTACATCTGTATGCTGATGACACTCAAATCTATCTGTCCACCCCTGACCTGTCTCCCTCAGTCCTGGATAAAGTCTCATGCTGCCTGTCAGCCATCTCATCATGGATGTCTGACCGATTCCTGAAACTCAACCTGGATAAAACAGAACTCCTCATCACTCCCCCTCAAATTCTAAATCTCCCAAATCTCCCCCTGACATATTCCTAACTGTTAACAACACTGTTATTCGGCCCTCCCCTCAGGCACGTTGTTTTGGTGTCACCTTTGACTCGGCCCTCCCATTTACCCTCCATATTCAGAACATTTCCAGGTCCTGTCACTTTCACCTATGCAACATCTCCACCAAACTTCTCTTATCATTCGTTCAAACCGCTCCTATCATCTCTCGTCTGGACTACTGTAACATCCTTCTCTCTGGTATTCCACTAACCCGACTCTCTCCTCTACAATCTAATATGATTGCTGCAGCCAGACTCATCCATCCTTCCCACCGCTCCTCTTCCGCTGCATCTCTTTGTAGTTCTCTTCAATGGCTTCCATTTGACCTTAGAAACAAATTCAAGCTCCTGTGCTTTGCCTTCACATCCCACAATCCCTCCACAGTTATTGTCCCACTTACCTTTCTGACGTGATAGAAAAATACTCCCCCAGCCGCTTTCTCTGCTCCTCCGATGACCTAAAACCCACTTCCTCACTCATAACCTCATCACACGCACGGCTCCAATACTTTTCTAGAGCTGCCCCAACTCTTCCTCGTCCTATTCGGCTTGCTTCTACTTTCTGCTCATTTAAAAGAGCACTCAAAACCCATTTTTTCAAACTTGCCTACCCATTTTCTTCTGTCTTTTGAAACCGTCACTACTTCCCACCACTCCATATCTCCCCCTTTGTGTGTTACTCCTGTGTCACTGTCTGTATGCGTCTGTTATTTGCAACCCCTATTTATTGTACAGCGCTCCATAATATGTTGGCGCTATATAAATCCTGTTTTTTTATTATTATTATTAAAAATAATATTAACAATAATAAAAAATATTAATAATAAAGCCACCTTCTTTTCCCATGATTATTTGGGTAAATTGGCCATATAGCAGACAATTTCCTCATGAAACTTAAATATTCTTTAATACACAGATGTATAGAGAGTGTGGGAGATTTAGATCATATGTCAAGAGAAAGAGGCGAGGATCTCAGACAACAGTCCAAGCAAACTTTTAACAGGAACATACAGGTAAATACACAGCAAACACAAAGTTATTAAGTTACATGGTTAGTCCAACAGTGGGACCATTCCTGACAACAACCAGCCAATTGGAAGGCTGGCCCACCATGTAACTATACAGATCAATATACCTTGCCAAACTACAGCACAGTCATCACTATTAGTGTTGGTGTTCAAATTCGGGTTGTCCTTATATTCGACTTTTTCAATATTAGAGTTCATCTGCAGTTCAGTTCCCACGGTCTCAGCTGTGACTGCAGGCGATCCCCCGGCACTAGAGGTAGAATGGGGACAAGTTTGCCCCTTCATCACATCTAGTGCCCTGTGTTCTTGGATAAAGAAACTCTATCCAAGAACACATACTACTAGTACAGTGCGGCAACAGCAATCAGGATCGCTGTTGCAGTCCTGTAGAATGTGTTCCTGGATAGAGTTTCTCTATCCAAGAACACAGGACTCCCTGTGTTCTTGGATAGAAAAACTCTATCCAAGAACACATAAAACTACTAAAGGGCTGCAAGAGCAATCTGATTGCTCTTGCAGTCCTTAATAGTCCCTAAAAATAACCCTAAATTCTCCAACCATTGACTACAATGGTGTTCGAATTCGGCATTCGACCACCCAAACAATATCTCACTATTCAATCGAATAGCTGTTGAATCGAAAAGTGAGATACTCGACTAAAACTAATCACTATGATCACAAAGAGAAATTTGCCTGCCTATACAAGGACTAAAAATGTTTCAAATGTATCCAGCCAATGAAATCAGGGGAGGACTTTGGGTACCTAAGTAACATGTACCCTTTTCAGCCACAAATTAGTTCGGTGGGGATGGGGTAAGGAGGCTGGCAAGTCAGATCTGCTCACGAGTCAACTGTTAGCTACATCTGCCTCTGAATTAAATATTATATCTGTTCAGAAAGTTATGACATACACCAGTTTCTAGTCTAAACTACAAAAAAAACCATATATAAATGTTAAGTATGTTCTGCATTTTTAACTTTTTAATCTTGGTCCCAGCTATCTCTGAGGACTACAGAACTTCTTTATATATGTTATATGTCACTAACACAGTCTAAGGCTAATTTTGGGTAGGAGCCAATTAACGTAACTAAATGTTTTGGGATATGTTATGGAAAGGATGCTAAGGGGACAAGTTCTCTAGTCCTGTATTTGTTGTCTTTATACAGTAGGGTGGGTGAGTGTTTTTACACTGGGACAGGAAATGCGTTACTAGTAGGCAGGGTTACTAGGAAAGAAGGAAAGAAAGTTTGAAACATGAAAACTAATGAAACCACCAAAGGAATTGTAAGCAGTAATATATTATACATTTTTGCTTTTGGATTAGTTACACCTTAAACCAGTTTTGTAAAAAAAGATTATCTCAAACAGCTGCTGTGTTGCTACTGGATAGCTAGTCCCTCGACTGAGTCAGTCTTCATATATTTATCTTTACAATGAGATAGAAACCCATTTTAACATATTAAAACTAATTCCAGATGTGTTGTAAACTGTAGAGGTTTACCGCATGCTCGACCACACTCCCTTTCGCTCTCATTAAACCATATAGGAGCAGTTGGGAAGCATTTTGTGCATGCATTTCCATACGGTTATGTTCATGTTGCAGTGCATGGTTCCTGGCTGCTACATGTAGCTTCTCCCTGCCCTTGAAGAACCAGCTGTTTCTATTAACTTTAATGTGGACACAATCCAACTGTTAAATGCGGTTGTGTTGCAATTGATGCTAGAGAACTGGAGGCAGCCCATACTGCATCTGTACTCAAATGAACAAAGTGTTTCCCAAATGGTGCAGTTGACACTATAAACTGCTGGAGGGCACATATAGGGGTATCCGAGAGACTGTGCATCTAAAAAAGGCAAGTTGATTTTGCATTGGGTTGATAGGCTTTAGAGTGTGACATGTTGTTCATTTTCCTGACAGATAATGTGTTGCATGTGATATCAATGTGAAGTTTGCACTGCCCCATGTGCAACATGGAGTCCTTATATGAAAACATGAAGACTGGCATCTTTTGTTCCTCCTCAATGGGTGCCACATGAGCACATCCGAATGACCCCACTCCAGCTGAATTCATAGATTGATGTAAAAAAGTGTGCTGGTAATAGTATCCCATGAAACAGATATTTTGTCCACCACTTTGCTTCCATTCAATGTTTATATTCATTTATCACATTAGCACATTGATCATTATATTTATCAATATATTAACAAAAATCTCACATGCCTTGCATTAGGCTCCTGGTCTGAAAATCATAAGGAAGAAGATAACATAACTGTAATCTGTAATATACATTTTTCTATTAGATAAGAAGTTTAGGTAAGTCAGATAGTTACTTCTTGGCACCAACATGTTGGCACTAGAGGATCCTTGTGATAAAGCAACTTCATGGTCACAGGTGTTCCTGTAATGTTAGGGAGCAGGTTCGGGGTTAGGTTACCTTTCAGTTTAGGGTCAATAGAATCAATTTTAAGTGCTGAAGGTTCATTTTTAGTGTCATGTTTGAGGTTTTGGTGTTGACCTTAAGGTTAAGTTAATGCTGCACTCCAGGCAAACAGCACGGGTGTAGTTTTGGCCACTTTATTTTCAGTTCTGTGATATAAACCTGGTGACCTCGATTTTCTCTGCTGCAGGTAAAAGCCTGATCACCTCCCTGCATCCTCCTTGTGATTGGACAGTGATTAGGAAGATTATCCATTGGTTGAAATTGAAAAAATGTAGTACGCTTAAGTAGCCTACCTTGTAGAGTAGCTAAATTAGCACTTTTGTAAGTTAGAGGCAGGAATGATTGGGTAACTATACGGCTGCCCAAATCTAAGACAAAAAGCACCAGATCATATCAGGTTTCTTTTCTGTTTGTGGGTCCCAGACAACCACCAGACCCTAAGAATTTGCCTAGTTTGTGATGAGGATGATCTACAGTATCTCTGCCACATTTCCCTTCTCCTTTGGGACTCTACTGGTCTATTCTGTTCTAAGAAGGCTTTCCGCAGATTTGCAGTGTGTCTGTGGGAATTTGTGCCAAATCAGCTAAAAGAACCTTTATCAGGTCAATGACTTTTTTTAAATGAAAGGACCTGGCACAATTTATGTTACAATTCATTCCTAAAAAATTCAGTATGGATGAGGTCAGGATTCTGTGAAGACCACCTGAGATCCACCACAGAAAACCATGTCTTTAGGGGCTAACTTTGTGCGCAGAATCATTCTGGAACTGTAGAGGATCTTCTCTCAACTATTACCAAGTTGTAAGTGCACAATGATCTAAAATGTATCTATGTACAAAATTGTCCGTCTTTAAATTAACATATTAACATTGCCCTTCCCTGTAAACACCTGATCTTAACCATTTGGCACATGGTGTCCACGAATTGTGGTTATATAATGTAGATAATACATTTCAATATTTTCAACGGATGCCATGATGCAAATTGTATAGCTTCATGTCCTCTTAACCTACTTTGCATTATAAATATACTTCTGCCAGATATGTAATATATATATCTGCACAAATCTTTCCATTTTCTATTTATTATTATCCACTCAGTGGCTGTGCACATACATCAGACACATTTGTATACCTTTTCTTTCCTTCTTGATGAAAACTTTCCCTTTTTAGGAAGGTCAGTGGAGAGATCACGTTCCTCAGTACTTAAGAAAGTTATATTTCTAAATTTTTTTTCCTGGTTCTCTGCTGATTTAGTGCCAGATCAGCATGAATCATTGTGCTGTTTATTGAGGAACTGCAATGATGGACAAGTATTTCCCCACACCTAACAACACCTCTGGTCTTGTGAAAAGGTACCCTTTGTTGCCATTGGCTGTTGCACACATCCCCATATCACGTGTAATAAATAGACACTTCTGAATTCCTTGTGAAAGAGGTATAAAAAGGTGCTCCAAGCTGTGGATGATACTAGACAACATCTGAGAACAGCCATAGCATCCAGGCCAGCCAGATCCAACTAAAATGGACAACAGAGCCTTTGAAATGCAAGAAGACGGAGTAGCTCATTCTTCAGCCAACAAACATCAACATTACAGACACCACTATGAATGTGGACAGGTATGTGCCCAAACACAATGCTTTTATTATTATATGCGTCAGTTAGTTTTGTTCTTTGTGTATAGCACCAACAAGTTCTGAGATGGTGTGCAGAGTTTATAGAACTTTTCACTTTGTCCTCAAAGGAACCAACATCTAATTATTGTACAGCACTGCATATGTTGGCGCTTTATGAATACAGTTTATTAATATAATAAAAATTAGAATAATAATCTATAACACAATCACATACTCAAGGGCAGGCATGGCACCACACCTATTAATAGAACCAGAACCAGACTTAGTGGAAAAACTCTACAAGGAAACCTATGTTTCAGACAGTCATTTATTCTTGGAACAGAGATTTCAAGGAAGGATTTTAAGTGTCGATAACCAATCAAAGTTTTTTTTTATGGCAGCAAAAGATAATTAGGATACCTGTAAAGTAATAATGTAGAAGTAGGAAAAACATTTTTAATTATTTTTTTTATTAAAAGATCTAATTACATTTCTAGATAATTGACTTCATTGTAAGCCATGACACCTTCTGTTTATTGACTTCTGTTTATGTCTGTAATTGATTTAAAGGCAGCCAATGCAGCTTGTAAACCCGTCATTATATAGTCACTGGTATAAAGATAATAACGCAAATTCACATTCACACTAATTTATTCATAAGGGTGAAGCTACTCATTCCTAGTTGGATGTATATCATGGATGTGGGGACTGTTTATGAATATTTTAATGCCTCTAAGATTGTAAGCTCTTCTGGGCAGGATCCTCTCCTCCTCCTGTGTCATTTTCTGTATTTGTCTGTCATTTGCAACCCCTATTTAATGTACTGCAGTGTGTAATATGTTTGCGCTATATAAATGATGTTTATTATTATGATTAATATTATTATTATTATTATTAATAATAATAATAATAATAATAATAATATTAATACAAGAAGAATAACTAAATTTAACTCAGTAAAAGCTCTCTAAATCTCTGAACTGGACAAACAAAAATACAAGTACTTTGGAAAATAAAGCAGCATTATATGTATTTCAGCTGCATGTTAGGCTGTTTGATGGGAGTTCAGTTTTTAACTGGGATATTAATTACGATTAATGATTTATAGAAAGCTCACTTAGGCTAGGTTCAGACCACCTGCTACAAGATCAGCTCCTGGCACATTGTCGCTCGGGCACTTTTACCGCAGCGTCTGCAGATTTGATAGCACATGGCAATGATTGGTACAGAATTGCTCACTTCCACCCTCATTCATTCTTTATGGTGCTGCCACAGATAGAACCGACATGTGGCATCTCCTCAAAGGCTGTAGTTTATTTGGCATTAGGAGGCAGTAACCATTAAGGTGAACACCTGAGATGCATATTCATTCTGGGTCAGGGATTCAGAAGGTAATAATGGCAGAAGACCAGAAGCAAGCTGGGTATTTTATAACTAGGTCAGAAATGACAACTTACATGCTCACTCATTGCATAAATTCAATTGCAATTGCCACAAACCAAAATTGCCTAAGGCATCAGATTATAGGATAGCACTAATGCAATATGAATTGAATGCTTTGATGTTTAAGGCTTGACATAAGGCCACCAAAACACAATACTAGGGAGAGGCTTATCGTCCATTATTGTGAAGCCTATTAAATGAAGTTTTGCATATTTTTTAGGCCTTTTGGAAGTCTAATTTATTCAGTTAATAAAATCTGGTCTTTATGTAACATTAAACATGAGATTTCTGGTAAACTTTTTTACCTGGTTCCTTTTTTCAGCCATATAAGCCTTGTTAGAGGTTGACTGCAATGTCCTATTTGTCTTGCAGGAGAAGAAACGACCGATGTCTCTGATGAGAATCTTTCTTGTCTGCTTTCTGGCATGTCTAATAACTACGGCAATTGGGGTTTTAGTGTTATCTCTGGTCTATCTGGTTCATTTCAACCCAAAAAGTTCCCATCAAAGTAATCCAGCACCGGAAATGGACAAAATTCCACCACAGACTGGAGGAGATGGTAGTAGTAACATCACCACCGAAAGCAGAGTGGAGCCTCGATTCAGTTTTATGAGCCATCTCAGTAAATCTAAGGTAAGTGGTCTCTGGAAGGGCACAAAGAATCAATGAACTGGGACTATTGCATATGCCCAGCTCTTCACTTCCATCATACAGTAGGGGGCTGCTGTTAAAAAAAAAAGTTAATTTAAATTAGAATAAGTTAGGTTCCTCTAAATGGCAACATAGTGGGAGCATGGAGTAGGTAGGAAATTCTAATCTATATACTCCTATTTTATAGACTTCTTTACATAATATAAGGGGGTATAATATGATGATCACAGATAGAATTTAGAATACTCCTATTAAAAATTCTGCAGCAAGTTCAAATCACATTCCAGTGCTGAAATAAGGTAAAATAAAAATCGTGGAGACCAGCAGTGGTCCAGAGCTTTGGTGGGTGCACCCCCCAGCTAGGTCAGGAGAAGGACCCCACTTGGGGGGGGCGCACTGGCCAGAGACACCGATTATGTCTCCCATACACATTGCAGGCTAAGGGCAGTGGGTGGGTTGTTTCACTGAACACAACCGGCCCACTCTCCCATCGCAGAGTGGGCAGGTTCTGGCATCATGACGTCACCTTGAAAGAAGATTCTTCCCTTTTGAGTGACACATGGCTCCCCGTGCATGGTTCCCCTGCAGTCCGGAGTCAGTAGATTCAGTGGTTCGTGAGCCCCCAAAAAACCACTGGTTTACTATAACTACACAGTTCTGCCCATTGGTGCAGTAAATTAAAACGGCTCTTTTGGCTCCTACTTGCCAGTAAGCACTTTCACCACTGACAATTAGTTGACAATGAAAGTGTTGCCTGATTTTCACTATAATAGGAAATTGAGCTGTATGGCTAAAGCAAGCAACATGGAGAACTTTTATGGCTTCTGTGTGTATATAAAAATAATATAAATAAAGCAGTTCCAAGCAAAGCAGTGGTCATTTGCTGTTCATTTGCTTGCTGTTCTCCACCCCCATGCCCCCACCCAGGGCAATTATCAAAAGAAGGCTTTCACAAATATTGTCCAACGATATGTCAATCAAGTAATAAGATCTCCTTAGTTTTTCAATATCTTTCACTAAATGTGATGTTTTCGTTGAATTTAATATCTAAGCTTTTGCAAATTCTCTCCAGCATATGGCAGCCTAAAATCTAATGTGGAAGCTGTAGAAGTAAAGTGTATCAAATTGTGAAAAACAAACCTGCAGGGGAAAAAGAAAATTTAAAGAATTGTGAAATCCCAAATAATTTCAACACTTTCAGTAATATTGCATCTTTTTTGCTAAAAATAACACATTGAATCAGTTTTACAGTAGTCTACACACAAAGGGGCAATTTTAGCCACTTTGGGCAATTTAATCAGCTTTAGAAAATGAGTCGACTTATGGATTGGCACAGGTCCTTGCTGGCTGTGTGTGAGTCGGATTTGAAATATTACATCATAGCCATGGTTACACACAATATTCTCGGTATACAGTGGTGTCACCCGCCGGTTCCTGGTTTGTGTCACATAGTCAGTAATGTGATTTCACAGAGCCACAGCTACAGAAATAACTCAAGGACTGCATAAATTGCACAAGCCAGCTCTTGTACTTCATCAGGGGCTTGTCTACTCAGATTCCTTAGTTTCTTCACAATACTATCACTGTTCATTACTTGTGCAAACATAACGCAACACATGTTGAACTTCAGCCAGAATACTAAAATCAATAATGAAGATACACAATTACGTTTTATTGACCTTCTGCTTTTTATGCCCTGTATGGCAGTAAAAAAAATAAATTATAAAGCGTTTAGACTTGTAGCTGGAAATTAAAGCCCAAATGAACTTTCAGTTTAAACTACCGGTAGTCAAATACAATCTACATCCATCAAATCAAGATGTATGCAAAAGTTTTAGAACACAGCCAAAAAACAGTCCTCTGCCAGCATTCTGCAGAGGAGGAGTTTTGATCTCTGTGTGGACACGCCCCTGCTGAATCAGACCTATAGCTCTGCAAGCAACAAAGCTTATTCTCCTTTCTGATTGGTGAGTTCTAGCTTTGGTTCATGCAAAATGCATGTCCTACCTCAACAGAAAAGTTGCTGCAGTATGTAAGGGTCCCGATCTACAGCTGCTGGCAAGGGACAAGCTTTTATACTTAGGCTGTGGTTGATGAGCCTGAAATGTATTTAGCAGATTTGGAGAGTAGATAAAGTTATGCCTAACATTCTAGCTATAACATACTATAAAATGAATACATGTTTTGTATACCTATATAACCAAGCAAAAGCTAATTGAAGCATATAAATAAGTTCTTTGCCTCAATTCGACCGTTTTTACGTTTAAATGCATTTGAATCCACATCCAGTGCTTTCCTAAATGCATATTAAAACTAAGGCTCATTCTGCCAACCAGCGGGCAGTTATCAATAATAGCAGTTACTATAAATTCTACAGTATGTCTTCTCCATGCATCCAAACAAAAAAAGGACTAATATCAACCAAACTGACGGGAATAATTTATAAATACACCCCATAGAGAAACATTCGTTGGATGCACTGCAGAATAGCGTACACAAAAATAGGCATAGAAAATTTAAAATGGTATTTTGTTGGTGACCCCCTTTCCATCATCAAATGTGTGCATATGGTAATTGAAACCTTGTCTGCATGTATGAGCTTATACAGTGATGCTGATTGACAATTATCTCTTATTGTTAAAATGTGTAATCTATAATTAGTCACACCTAATGTTAAGGAACATCAAATATAATTTTCTATTTAAAATTAATATAGAATTATTTTTTGCCTTTTTAGGAATTCAAATTTGAAGGTGGCACTATACAGTGGGCCCGCTATAGAAACAATCTAAAAGAATATACAGACGATAACGAGAAGGAGTTTGGCATGAGCATTAACAACCATCAGTCTCAAATGACTGTGGGCACACTGAGGATTGTCAGCAAAGGGTTAAGAGCCCCACACTGGCACTTTAATGCCAATGAGCATGGATTCCTGATACAGGTACAACACATAAAACTTACTTACACTAACAACTGTACTAGAGACTCAACAGAAAATGAGAAGTTCCATGATCCACATTTGTTACCGGAACAGTAATGGGTGTCCCCAGTTTTTAGGAGTTTTCTCACCTGTTTCGGTGACAACTGTAAAATCTTGGATTTTCTTCTGGTCTTATTTTGGGTTCATTGTCTTTGACTGGCCTGGTGTACTCAACAGAATTTGATTTTTTGACAGGGACACTGAGGGCTCTTTTGGACCCACGGTGTAAATTTGCATTATTTTTTGCTCTCAGGTGCACAACAAACATTTAGGAGAGGCAAAGCAGATGTTCATGAGGTTACTGCCAGGGCACACATCTTCATAGGACAACTTTCAGCCAAAATTGGCATGTTGTTTTTGGGAACCACTACCTACCTTAGCTGGAGTCATATGCAATGCAGTTTGTAGTATTAGATACATGTATTCACCTTCTTTATTTGGCCCGATAATTTTACTGCTTGGAGAGAAAGTGATGGGAAATCCCAAAAATGTTACAGCAGAAAAGCAAGATATTTCCAACAAGGACACCTTTTCTGGTGACAATTGAGATAAGAATAGATTTCCATGCACTTTAAATAGTTTTCCTCTAATTTTCAATTGTGCTTTCGGAACACAATGTGAAGAAAGAGAAACAGACAATAATAAATTAACTGACAGTTGTTCCAACCCTTCTATACGCTCTCTATTAATAAAAATGGTTTCAGAAAAACTTTACATTTAAAAAAAATCTGAAGAATCTAATTTTAATAAAAATGTGTTCTCCCAGGGCAAGGCATGGATTGGGGTTGTCGATGATGGCAACACTGTCACCACCTTCAATGTCACTGCTGGCCAGGTTATCTTCTTTCCAAAGAACACATTGCACTGGGTGAAAAACGTTGGAGATGAAGATTGCCTCTTCCTTCTTTTCTTTACCACTCATGATGAGCTGAAGACCCTTGATGTGGATGATGCTTTCTTTTTGACACCAGAGGACATTGCTTCCCGATCATTAAAGGTACGCTTGCAGAGAGTGATTAAAATATTAATTTAAGATTGGTGTTTTTATTTCTTCATTGAATAAGAAGCTGATAAATTACAGGATGTGACATTGTGGGACGTTGATTTTGTAAGATCATGATGTCCACAATATGCCATAGTTGGGGTTATATTCACTATATAATGGCACCTGTGGACCACAGGTCCAGCTTCAGCAGCTGGGTGATGGTAGGACAGCCATCAGAGTTTAAAAGCTATTATCATGTTTTCCATGTTTATTTCTCTCTTTTGTCCATTTACTATATCTGTGGCAAATACAACAAAACTGTAGAAGGAAGGCGTTCAGTAGGGTTCAAAAAATCTCATAAAACTTTCTTTCTTTTTTCTCTGCTTCTCTCTTTCTCCTATATACTAATAATGATAGTTTAGGATATAACAGAGTGTCCATCATGTGTACTTCATTGATGATTGCTGGCATTATTTCTTACTGTAATGGTCACGTGGCCCAAGGCTTACTGGAGCCTTGATGTTCCAAAAGGAATGTGTAGGAAAGGTAAGGAGAGTAGCAAGTATAACTTTCTCAAAGCTTTTCTGGTGCCCATTAGCTGCAAGGGTTTAGAAGCTCCTGAGTCTATGTAGATGGTACTCATAGGTAAGCAATTTTTGCATTGTTTTAAGTAATTAAGCCATTTTAAGATCTAAATCCTTAATCATTGTAACATTCTTATTGTGTATTGTTTAAATTGTTTAAATCTTTTTGTTGTATATTACATTTTAGCCAGAAGGCAGGGTGGAGTTCATCAGATCATTTCAGAAACCAAAGGAAGATCAAGCAGTAAACCTCCCAGAAAACCTGGTGGAACTCATCCAGACAGCGGACTATGTTCAGTCCAATGACTCTGATGTCTGGAAGTACTTTTATGACTTAAAGGGTAAATATATCAGTTGAATACATACAGCTACATAATTACTGGTTAACAATATGGACAAAAGTTTATGGACACATGTGCCTGTTGAATATACAGTCCCAAAACCATGGGCACTGAGGCATATGCAAAATACAAAAGGTGCTACATTATCTACATATTTTATAGACAACGTACATGGGAGCATTCAAATTAATCCCCACACCAATGAAGCTTACAATTTATTGTTTTTATCACTATCCATGGTTGGTCGCTCTTCCTACACTTTCTATTAAAATGAACCGCGCTGTGTGTTCAGCAACTATTCATTTTTTGGTCGCTGGAAACAATCATGAAAGATCATCTGACATCTGTACGAGACTTTAGTGACTCCCAAAGAGGTTTGCTCATTCTCATTATTATTGTAAGTTCTGCACCATATATTTATTACAAGCGATGATTGCATCTCTGGCCTGTTTGGCTGCCTTCCTAAGCTGTACAGTGAAGGCCGATGCCCCAAGCACAGTATTAATAGCTCCAAAAAGAATTATAATTAGGATCACTTGGTTGCACAGTTTGTATGTCCTGGTCTAGCCCAGTGTCCTGGCGAAGGTCAAGGCAGCGTGTTGTAATATTTTTCTGACTGAGCTGAGCTATGCATTACCTGGAAACTATGAATAGGGGTTTTCTTAACCGAGAAAGAGCATATGTCAGCTAAGGTGGATTGTCTCATCTTTCATTCCACTTACAGAGGAAAACTGCTGACACATTTCAAGGCTAGCTGTAATGTTTTTCTATGGAAAAAAAAATATCACTACTAATCCCAGAGTACAGATGAGGAAATACATTGGTCAATTTCTTCTTAAAGTAGACCACGCTGGTATTTTATTATTTGTATATATGTAATAGTGCGTTATTTCCATATACGTATCTTTTGCTCGTATTGGTCCAGCAATCTCATACAGAGAATAAAATTAGTTGAAGACAAACATCCCTTGCTGATTTCCCATGTTGGGAGAAAAAATGCTTTAACTGTTATTTTAACCTAGTAATCCTGACAGCAACATACGTCTTGTCCTTGGATGACATTGCTTATTATTTGTATAAAAGAGTTTTCGCCCTAGGTCTATACACCTACTTCTCACTGCCGAAACAAAGGGATGGGTAGTGTTCCATAGTTCATAGAAATGGGCTGACATGCTCGGGATCTCAGTGCAAAGGTGGTGTTGTCAGCTCAATATGATCAAACCATTTG
Organism: Pyxicephalus adspersus; assembly: GCF_032062135.1. Lineage (NCBI taxonomy): Eukaryota > Metazoa > Chordata > Amphibia > Anura > Pyxicephalidae > Pyxicephalus > Pyxicephalus adspersus. The sequence goes on from NC_092863.1 coordinate 87,125,388, forward strand.
GATTTCTTTTTGCACAAATTGTACATCTATATCAATGCATTTTGTAATATATCTTATTTCAGAGCAGATAACAATTGAGTTAAGATTTCCATACAACCTGCACTACTGTTTTTGTCCCGCAGATGTCACACTTAACACAATGTGAATTATACACAATTATATCTTCATATCATACATTTTGTATTCCCAGGATCCAAAGAATACATATTCCCCGGAGGAATTATTCAGTGGGCTCGTTACCGCAAGAATGGAGCTGGTTTAAACAATACTGAGAAAATCTACAGTGAATCTGTCAATATGGTAAGAATGTTTACATCAACCTGTGGTGCAAAATGTATGAACATTACTGGTAGAATACTGATATTGTAATACGTTCCTTTATGAAAAGTAACCCTACTGTTCACTGGTATAAGCCCCACTCCTAGGCTACGTATACAAGTCAGGGGGTTGGCACCCAAGATGCGCACAACTATTTGCTCCCCCAATGTCATCCATCATTACAACTGATCAGAATTGACCGCTGTGCTTTTCTATGAATGGGGAGCACAATGGGTGCCGCTCGTTCATCCTCCCCCTTTCCTTCTCCATTGAAGGCAATGGTGCAGTGTGTACAGTGCTTGTTTGTTCATCTGTTACTAGAAATGATCACTAAGGATCTTTTCCAGCGACAGTGATGTGACGTGCACACCATTACGACAGCATCTCAATGGGCCAATTAGGTTCTGGCATTAGAATGGTAAAGATGCATTGTCACCTTGCCCATCTGCATACCTTATGGCATTAGAAGCTGAGGTACAACATGGAAATTACAAAATGTACGGCATGCAAAATATAGGTGTGGCTACATTTTATGGAATATTGGGCATTGTCTAAAGGCATATGGGTAATGTATATTAATATAGGAATATGGGATAAGTACACACTGTACACACTGTACACACACATGATGCAGGTCTTATTCCTAAAAATTACACCTTATAATGTACCAATAGTGACATAAACACATAAATCTTAAAGTAATAAAAAAAAAAAAAAAAAAAAAAGAAGTATAGACAGAGAGAAAAAAGTCTACCTCAAAAAAGAACTTTATTTAACTGTTGAGACAATAAATAATATGGTCAGCCTTTAGAATATTCTGCTCAGCATTAGTGCCAGAATCATCATACCTCTTATATTGCTGGTAAGCAGGAGGAAAACGTTGGCAACCATTGTGGTCAATGGAATTAAAAAATGTCCGGTGTCAGTGGCTAGCTGAATTCCTGATTTCTGTGGAAAGTGGAAAGAAAATAAGCCCATGTAGGTTGTCAGTGGTGGTGGTGGGGGAAATGTTACACTATGTGCTGTGTGCATTCAGCTCTTTAGGTCAAATCACTGTTTGGTTCCAGTTTGAAACCTGTATGTATGGTGACAAAACAGTGGAATATTCCTCTTTATTACTACAATGGGTAACAAATATTTTTTTTTCAGCATTCTGAAACCCTTACCCTGGCAACATTACAAATTACCAGCAATGGTCTGAGACAGCCACATTTTCACTTTAATGCCCACGAAATGGGATATGTAGTCAGCGGATGTGGTCAGGTAAGTGTTATCCTATTTAGTAATTTAGTAATTGCTACTTTCCATCTGCAATCTGTATAATAACACTCCTTAGCATTGTGCTTCTAGATGGTATTAACAATCATTAATGCTCAGCTAGCCACATACAGCCTTGCCTGTCATATAGCTGTTATGTCAAAAAGGTTTAAATGCAGAGAAAATGTTATCAGCAAGTATAAATCACTAACCATAATGCTCAGCATATCCATATAGATGGTCATGCCACAAGTTTGATTTGTGTCTTATAAATTCTTACCCTCTAGGGATCTTCCATACAAAGGAGATAGGTACATGTGGGTATATGTATAATAATATATATATATATATATATATATATATATATATATATATATATATATATAGTTTGCTCCTACTTTCTGCTCATTAAAAAGAGGACTCAAAAACCCATCATTTATTTCAAACTTGCCTACCGTCTTCTTACGTCTCCTAAAATCCTCACTACTTCCCACCATTGCATAATTTCATTAAACAACTGAGGTTTGCAATTTTCCCTGAGACAATTTGGGCTCTATTTATAAATTATTCCCCTGTCATTTTGTTCTAGATTCGTTAATAATTTTCTCTTACACAGATAGCCTTTCCTATTGTGACAGCTGGGCACTTTTGAGATTGGTCACTAGATGGGAGAACAAGTCATTGGACCTCATTTATTAAAGCTGGAGCAGACACATATTTATCAGTGAAGCTGGGATGGATCTAATCCAGGATTAAAAACATTTGCTAACAAATTGCAAATGACTTGGAGAAATCCATTCCAGGTTTGCTGGATCACCCAGCTTCACTGATGAATGTGTAACCTCTCCTGCCTTGGAGAATTTTAATAAATCCCATTATATTTAACAAGAAGCCTAGAAAGATATGCCCATCTGTCGCGAATATCAGACAAATTGACCGGGGGATAATTTATAAATAGAGCCCTTTGTATTGTATTTCACAGTTAAATAGCTTACTGCATCTGTGTATAAAAAACAAGGGAGTTATTTATTTTCACATGCTACATATTTTACAGTATTTCTTGCGATTGCAACACCACACGCTCTATTCATAAATCAGGGAATAAGATATTCACTCAGACATTCCTTGGTGGAGAATCTTCCAGGTCCATGTGTTTCAATGGCAATAAATAATTCCCCACCAGGTAATGTTTGAGGGAGCCCCAGGAGTATAATCAGTATGTATGATCAGTTTATGTCAAAGCCAAAGGAGCAGAGAATACATAGATATATCTGTGATTAAAGTGTAAGAGTGGGGTGTTAAAGGTAAAAAATTTGACTAATAAGACTTTATTTTTCAGATTGGAATTGTTGGAGATAAACCGGTTCCAGACTTCAACGTTGGTATAGGAGATGTATTTTTCTTTCCCATTGGGACTCAGCATTACATCAAGAGTATCTGTGATGAGGACCTGTTCATGGTTTTGGCCTTCAGTACTGGAAAACAGGTGAGATAGTTTTCCCTTTTTTTCTTTTTTTATGGGACTTTGGCATCAAATGCAGAATGGACACAGATAGCATAAAAATAGTAAATGCTTTGCAAATTATTTGTTGGCAAATAATATATTTATGAATTTATTATAGCATAATAGTTTTCTATCGGAAGATACTTTCAACATATATAGTATATTGGTCTTAGACCTGTGTGCTATATTTAAGATTGTACATGGAAATAGGAGTTTAGGGTTTAGGTATACTGTAAGGTTTAGTTATTAGGGGTTAGTTATGGGCTAATGTCTATGGATGGTGTTTGCATGGGGGGTTGATAAGGAAAGATGTTAAAGATTGAGTTTAGGGGTTACATGGGGCTTATGACTTTAGTTATTTTTTTGGGGTTTTTGGGATTTGGGGTTTATAGGTTGACACAGTTGGAAATACGGAATATATTTATGGTTAGGTGGAGGTAAATGTACAGGTTAAAAGGTTAAGATTTAGATTTTGGGGTTTAGGTTGAACCATAAAGAATTTTGTTTTGGGTTGACAAGGCTGGGAATTACAGCTTAGTGTTTGGTTTGGATGAAGTTAGGGTAGTGTGGAAGGTTTAGATTTAGAATTTAGGTTTTAGGTTCAAAGCTAAGAGTTTGGTTAATAGTTAGGTCTTAAAAAAAGCATAATAGAATTTTAAAATAGTAAAAAAAAAAAACCATTTTTTCTGCAATATTCGCTTTCAATCCAGAATTTTGAACCAAAATGTTTGATTGTCTCTTATAGTCACGCCCCATTATATTGGTGGTCAGGACATTATGAATAACTGAATTTTTGTGGTTATACAGACAGCAATCCTGAGAGCCTTTAGTTACACTTTAAAGGTTGGGAATACAGTTTTTAGGACTTGAAAAGCACTAAACCATGTAGTTATGTCCTATATCTTTGTATTCTAGCCTTGTAAAATATATTCATAGAATTTATTATTGTTTTTCTGAATGTTTTTTTGGCAGCTGGAGACACTTGATATGGATGACTATTTCCATGCAACAGCAGACCATATCCTGGCCCAGCTTTTCCTAAAGAAACAGGAAGAATTTAAGAAGATTCCAAAGTTTCCTGAAGACCAAGCTGTCAATTTACCATAAACCAAACCTTATATTATGTAGTTACGCTGTATCAGTGAGGGACAAGTACTGAACAAAGGGACAAATACTGAACAAGCTGAATGTAGGCACTCTGTTGAACATGGAGCTCACATATTGTACCACTGTCTTGGCATGTAACCAGAGCCACACTGAGTGAAGAACTTCTTGAGAAAGAAGACTATTCTACAATGGGATCAAAAGACTTTGCATGCCCCTCATGGATACGTCATGATGACTCCACCAAGTTTTCAGGAACATTTTATTATTTTTATGATCATCATGTATTTCTATAGCGCTGACATATTATGCAGCACTTTACAGATTCCATAGTCATGACACTAACTGTCCCACAGATGAGCTCATTATCTGTGTTTTAAAGCCGGTTATACACCAGTTATGGGACTAGGTCAACAATTGATATATCCTTGATATCAATTTTGTTTACCTGGCATAAGCTTCATTACTCATCAACCAGCTTAATGGAGGGCTGCAGACTCCAACATCCTAGCTCTGATAGGCTAATGTAAATTAGCAGGGATCGCTCCCACACAACCAGCAGCCAATGGACAAAGAAGCAAACAACAGATATAGGTCCCTAAATTGTATTCGGTAGTACAAACTTTTTCAGCCATGTCATCCCTAAAGGCAAAACTGTAAAAAAATGTTTTTTCTATTTAAAATGTTTAATTTACCCTGTACATATTGTTTTTTGTTCTCTTTACAATGCTAAACATAAGATTATATTAATGTATACTGAGAGAATAAATGTTATGTAAAAGTTAGCAAAGATGCAGAACCTACAAGTTATTGAACTACTTAAACTTATAGTAGCTATACTAGCAAAAATCTGACTTCCTATGGAAGCAGGTCGTGTGACCAAAAACTTTTAGTTTGGCCTGAGAAATTTCTGAGCTCCATACTATGTAAACTTTCTGTGCCCTTCCCTCTTATATCTAAAAGTTCCAGCTAATGGTGGTTGTATATTTCAGATCGGAGTTGATTTTAGGTCGTATCAAAGCTATTCTGACTGGTTTGGAATTTGAGCAATCTGACTTTTGATCTAGCATTACAATAGTAATACTGACAGGTACAGCAGGGCTAGGCCAACCCTGCTGCCAAACATTAACAAGTTTATTAGCCTCTGGGTGATGGCAGCTGAGCCGTACTATATCTGTAATTGACAGATATAGTATAGATCATTAAAAAATACAAATTTTGAAACCAGTCAGATTTCTTGACTACTCCAACCAGATTATATCCATTTCAAAATTTTAGGTTCTGAAGACCTCTACTTTTATCATTGCAAAAGTCAAACGAGTCTGGGCTAACCAGCAAAGGAGCCAGGTGCAATTGTTGGGTTTGCCAGAGGCAATAAGCAAACCAGGTGTAGGTTCAGGGACTGGATTACCAGAAAGTGAGATGGGTGCAATTGTGGGTCAGGCTTTACTAGCACCTAACTCCTTTGCTGGCTAACCAGACCCTCCTTTTGCATCTGGCTAATTTAGACCTTTCGCTTCCAAATGACTGCTTCGCTTCCCAGGTGCAAATGATGGGTCTGAGCTAAACCAACAAAACATCCAGGTGCTGCATGTGTAAGGTTTAGGCTAAACAGAAAAGAAGCCCGGTGCAATGGTGGGCCAGGCTAGTAGGTGCTGTAAGTGCAGTGACCTTTTACAACCAGTCAACATTCATATGGAGTCAGTAAGCCACAGAATTCTAGCTTGGTTACTAGTTACAGCATTCAGGCATAAACCGGTGTACTAAATAGTGACGAATGTAGAGAAGAGAGACACTAGTCTGTCAGATTTTGACACCTGTAGTGCTAAAATCCCATAGTGCTGTCTAATCTTAACCCCAAACCCCCTTCTTGATGGCCAAACTAACCCCCCAGTGCCTAGACCTAAACCCCTCCTGCCCAGTGCCTAACCTTAGCCTTCTAAGTTTCCATCCTTTCATGGAGCAAACTGTAATGGGTAGAAGAATCTGAGAAAACACCATCAATAGGAGCGGCAGAGGGGGAAGCACTGTTAGTACACAATAGGGGAAGATACAAATTACACTTCTTTCTACCGCAAGCTGCAACACCAACAAAACAGCCAGACACCTCCATTTCTTCCCACCTACCTGACCTCATCCAGTTGCTTGCAATCAGTTCTCGCAGGCCACTAGTTGGAAGTTTTTCAACTACAGTTTTCTCTCTTTTTTTTTACAGTTTTTCTTTTCTATTTATATATAATAATTTATCTTTAGCTGGGTGAGAGGAATCTGTAGTTAAATGGTCACAAAATAAGCAGGACAACACATGACAAATGTAGTGCTTCCACAGTGTCATAAGTGTTCAGTACTGCCTATAATTTTGTCAGCTTTCTATTGCTCCCTGTATTTTGTTTCAAATTTTTAATGCACTCCCCCTTAGTACATTCCACTTTTCCATTGTCTTACCCCACTTCCTGGGGTGTAAAAGTGCATCCCATGTAATGTAATAATTCAGGCTTAGCTTACATTATTGGTGACATAAACTTTGCCATTTATCGCTCCTGAGCACGTTCTGGCAACCACTAGGCAACGGCTAAAGAAAAAAGGGAACGCCTAAGAAAAATTTTGACCTCTCTCCCCCCCCCCCCCCCCGATGGTAGCCCTGCCTGAGACTACATAACTAGTAACTCTAAGATTTATTAACTAAGATTTTACAATAACTGAAGTGACCTTTAAAAGTATATCTACAGCCAATCTTTAATTTTGCACATGAAGAAAAAAGGCAAGAGACATCTCCCCCTCCCCCCCAACCACAGAGCCCTCCTCCAATCACACAGCCATCCTCCAGTTCAGTGCTTCTCAACCAGGATTCTAAGGAACCCTAAGGTTCCTTCAGAGGTTGCTAGGGGTTCCTTGAGCAATGAGAAATTTGTGCCGCTCAGGTCAGATTTTTTTTTTTTACATTTTTCTGGAGGACCCTTACCCTGTTCATCTTTACCACTGGGGCAATAAAGACTGAATGGCAAACCCACAGCCTCCTGGCATACATACATCACATATCCCAGGGAGCTGCAGGCTGTTCAATCTGTGCATGCACAATGTTGGACATGGGCAGTAGAGACTTTCCTGGAATTTAAAAAAAGATGCCAATCCCACACATGCACAGTGAGATCAGCACATTTTTTACATTTTCAGGAATGCGTGTCACCCGATCTTACAGCTGTGTAGTGCAAGATCTGGTGGCGTAAGAAGAAGAAGAAGGAAGAAGATGGTGCCACCTGATGTCCAGTCTAGAAAGAAGACAAGATGTTACGGCACCGACTGGATTATAATTGCTGAGGGATCTACTTTTTTCCAGTTCAATTTCCAGTTTAACAGATTAAAAGCAATGATACACAACATATTCCCTTTCCAATGTGAGTAGCTTAAAGTCATTGAGCATATACACCCCACTAATCCTATGATGCATCTTCTTTTACAATGTTGGTATAAAAGTTGCTCTTGCATTTTAGATTTATGAAAAAAAATGGATCATCCATCGAAAATTCAACCAGAAAATCCAACTTCATTGTCTTTTCCGACTCCTGATATATTGATCTTTAGGTATTTTTACAATACAGTCTTGTGTATACTGTATACCAATATTTATTATATTCAAAGAATCAATACATTCCTAAAATATTCACATTGATAATTCATTCTTTATTTTCTTTTTTTTAATTCCTATACAAACATTTATTTAAAATATAAATTCTTTCTTTTTTTTTTCATTTTTGTCTTGACTAAAGCTACGTACGCTCATAAGAGTGTTGTTTCACGAATTAAAAAAGACTGAAAGATGCATGAACGAACGCTGTACATACAGCACCGCTCTGCTCTATGTAGAGGGGAGGGGGAGAACGACCGAACAGCACCTCACTGCGTTCTCTTCCCTTCACTTCCTTTGTGGTCGTTCGTCACTTGTTGTTCGTGGATCAGCCAAGACGCATCCATGAACAACATCGGACGGCCACTGTAGACTGCCGGATTCTTGTCCAATACTAGCCCTACGGCGATAATCGGCCGAGAATCATCTGACGTGTGTACTTAGCCTTAGTGTATGAATATGAAAACTGTAAAACATCATTTTAAATATTAACATAAAGCTGACCTAAATAATTTCCAGGATCCCTTAAGCAAAATAAGGATAATCAAAAAGAAGACTCTCTGCATTTACAATGAAAGGGATTGATATTTTTATAAGATTACATTTAAAATATTTCCAACTGACCGTGAAAATATATTAAAAAAAAAAAAACAAATGTTTATAGTAATTGAAAATTGAAAAGCAAAACCATTAAGGCCTAATTATGCTTAATTAGAATTAACATTAAATTTTGGAGGAAAACATAATTCATTAAATTATTAATAATAATTATATGCTTTTGAGATGAGGGCAATATTGATGTTAAATGGTGTCATATTATGAAGTATTTCATTTAAGGATTATTTTTAAATAAACAATTACTAACTAGATGCCTATCAGCTCTCCAAGCTTTTATACTTTATTGTACCTGTAAAAAGTTATAAATTGTTTTTGGGGAAAACTGTCACTGTGGTTTTGTAAAAATAGATTTTATTTTTGTATATGTAAACTATAGATGTAAAAGTAGGAAAAAAAATATATATATTTTATCTTTAGTTCCATATAAAATTTTATTAATATGAAGTTTCTGGTATTATTATTATTATTATTATTAATAATAATAAACAGGATTTATATAGCACCAACATATTACGCAGCGCTGTACAATAAATAGGGGTTGCAAATGACAGACTAATACAGACAGTGATACAGCAGGAGAGGACCCTGCCCCGAAGAGCTTACAATCTATTAGGTATAAACATGGCAAATATAAAACAGGCAATAATAAAAAAGCTGTTTTCTTTTTCCAATTATGTACATTTACTAAGGTTAATAAGGGTAATAAAGGAACATGTTTCTTTAGGCATGGGATCTTCAATTATATATATAACTCCTATATATATATACATTTTAATAATACATAACCATTTTAATCATTTATTTTATCTTTATTTATTTATATATTTAATATTTAATCATTTCTACTTTTTCTAATAAACATCTGTTGCACACTCCATGTTTACTCTTGTAAATATATTTTAAATGCACAGTGAGTTACGCAACTTTTATATACCTGTAGGGTTTAATTTATATTCATTGGCTTTGTTTGAAGTAATAAAGACTAATACAGGACCTTACATAAAGGAGGCTTATTGAGCACCAGCATCAACTAATCTGGAGACAGAACTCACATTTTTTATTATAAATATACCCCATATGGTTGGTAAAATAAAATCAAAATGATTTGCTGAAATATCTTGAACTGATTCCCTATACTAACTCAAAATATTTAGCCAGTAAGTGATTACCAAAAGCATCTGTGCTTAACCCTTTTACTGATAAGGCTTTTTGTATTTTTCATACACTGGATAACCACCGTATTTGATTTTAAGATTACTTAAGACCCCTAAAGCATTATAATGTGTATGAAAACAGAGGGCTTGTAGGTAAAGAAAGGTTGGTAGCTGAAAAATGGTATTATATTTGTGCAACAGCTTATCAAAATATTTTCTTCCCATTTATTTTTTTTTTTATTTCTTACATTCCTTATTTAAGTTTTAAAATATTTTATAATTTAAAAAAAATTTAGAAAAAAAATTTAGAAATAAAATATGAAAGATTTTGTGTAGGGCAAAAACTTTAGGATTCTTCAGTAAACTTTTGGAACATTGGGCTATTTGTATTTATTTTGGTATATTTATAAGACAATACTTCAGAACATCTCCCCACCTCTACAGCAGTTCTCAAAAGGAACTTTGAACAATTCTGATAACAATCCTGCAAATCAGCAAGTTCACTATTGCCTGCCATCGAACAGTTCCAGCAAAAGCTTTAATTTTTTATAATTAGGAGACCAAAAAGGTACAATAGGAAAAGGTTTTGGTTTTTGTATACACTTTACAAATATATTCCTAGCAGGTGTGCAAATTTGGAATGTCGAAAAGTAATAATGACAGTGTAAGTCCCCGAGTCCCCCAATCTAGCACCGCAGTCTTCACCTAAAGCCCCCGCTCAGCCTCGGGAGACTGGTTGCGTCTCCCAGCACTCGGTTGCCCCCAGGACTTACTGCACATTGGATGGTGTCTGGGAATGGGCAGGCAGGAGGCCAGGAGCCCACAGATGAAGCAGTACCAAGATTCCAACAGAGACAAGTCCAGAATACAGAGCAGAAGTCAAACACAGAATATCTGTCCACCAAATGAAGTGCACAAGGGCAAAACACAAGCAGTGAGTCGGGGTCACAGGCAAAGGTCAGTCCAGGCTGCATATAAACGATAGGTCAGCAACAGTAAATCATCCGAAAACACACTTCAGCACAGATAGCCCAGCTATATGCTACAACATGCACTGGTGACTGGGAACAGAGAGGCTTTAAAGCCCCAGCAGCCAATAGCAGTGCAGGACAGAGTCAGGAGTTGATCAGCCTCTAAAAGCCCCTTCAGCTGTGCACAGCCGAACAATGGATGCTGGGGATGCCAAAAATCCATTAGGCTGCACGGCTAAAGGGAAGCCGGGGCTGCTGCTATCTTAGTTCTCCTGGCTGCTGCAATTGGCATCGCTGGACAGAACAAACAGTGTTTTATACAGCGAAGGTGCACAGCATGGAGTCACTGGACAGATGAGCATCTCTTAACAGGCAGCTCCTCAAAATTGGTAGAAAAAAAAAGAGAGGTACACATGGGCAGGCCGGTATACAAAACAACACAAAGTATCTCTGGTACATTTTCTAGCTAGCTAAATGTTCTTATTAAAAAAATAACACAACCCATCTTCTATCTGTCAAGTTGTTAGCAGTGACAACATTTTGTGCCCTAGGTTTTTTAAGAGTAGGTACCTCGGTTTATCAGATAATAGAAGATATTATTATTTTGATAAGTTCATATTTGAGTTCATATGGTATGTTTTAACAAATAGTTTTTTTCCACCTATAGTAACAATATGGCAGTATTTTCTCACCTTGATACCAACAAACTATCACTATTCTTCGCTGAAACAATGATTCTCAATTATACTAATGTTAGCCCACAATTCCCTCTTCCACTGATCCTGGGGATTTTTTTCCACTAACCACAGGGCATTTTTTTTTTACATTCATTGACTGGGGCATTTTGAACTCACCCTGGCCATCAAACCAGGAACATAATTTTTTACTTACCCTTACAAAAGTAAGATAGTTTTTGTCTTTCCTCCAGTCTGTGAATGGCCTGTAAAAGGGAAACAGCGGACTGATGTGCTCTTCAATCTGTCGCTCTGCTCTTTCCTATCAGCATACCTCTTGTTTGCACATAAACAGTGCAGTACAGCTAATTGGCTTGCTGTACTGCTTCTTCCTCTCCTAGTAAAAACTCTGCTGTCAGAGAACTTCTAGAAGCTAATGAATAAATTTCTGATACTTACATTGATATCATTCAAAAAAAAAATTAATTACAGATTTTAAAACAGTTAAGACTTTTTTTTATATTTTTATTTTTACTTTATTTTATTTTTTTATTTTATATTATTATTTTAATAATTTTATTTTTACTGTATTTTTTATATATTAGAAAAGAGGAAAACACGGTTTCCATTATGAATTGTTGTAATTGTATTTGTCAGGTATAGGTTTTGGTAATACTTTTTTGAAATTTTTATTTAATTTGCTTTATATCCAATCAATGATCTGTCATCACTGTTGGTAATATAATTACTCGCACTTGTTAAACAGGAAAAATCTTTAATTACTCCTATAAAAGCATAAATGACAGTTGCCGTTTTGTTCATACGATTCTCTTTCATTTTAATTGAGTAAATTAGACCTTTACATATAATTACTGTGCCAGGAGGAAGGGCCGGGACATGTTTTGTTCATATTTAGTTTTAAAATCTACATGCTCACATAGGTAAGAATAACTTACAATTTAATGCTACAAAATGTTGTCCTCCAAAAAAAAAAAATATATATATAATAGGCGTGTTGTTTGTGGTTGTGTCTTTAAACCTATTACTGTATCCAAGTAAAAGACTGCATAGAAAGAATGTTCTATAGTGTCTGTTTGCATGTTTATTAGCTTATTGATAGAATAACTATACTAACTATATGCGCAGTATTGTGATACTCAATGGCTGAACAGACAACCACCCAGTATAGGGCTGAGCTCCTGTACCAAGCCATGTATTGATCTAAAACACATAAAGAGAGATATAGTTGGCACAAAAAAAGGAATCAGATAGGATTACCACCAAAAAATAACAAAATGTCATCCTCTCTAAACCCTTATTCAGTCCTTGCCCCGCAGGGAGTCATTGAAGCTGCCTTGCTGGAATCCAATCACTAATTCTTTGAGAGCAGCTGGAAAGTGAGCCAAATTAAATAAGAGGTTAGAAAGTAGGAAACAAGTATTAAACACATCTAAGCAGTCAATAAGATACATTTTCCTTCTTTTGCAGGATGGTTTTACTTTAAATGTCTTCAATGTATTTATAGGGCTGTTTTAGATCAGAAAGAATGACAATGGTCTACAAGATTTCACTAACAATATTATTTAAAAAGAAATTACAAAGAATTAATTGAAGTTGCTCCTCCTCAGCTTGAATACTGTACATGCATGTGTACGTTAGGTGTACAAATACTTAGTAAATGAGAAATACTTTATGTGTTTAGTAGCCATTTAAACATTCATTGAATATGTTACATACCTGCCATGTGCGAATGGTGTTAAACTAGAAATCAGTTCTTCTAAAAAAATTAATTGCATAGCATCCCATGGCACATTGCTTAAAATAGCCTTTCCCAGTATTCCATAGTGAACAATACATTACTACTGGAAACCTGTGGAGACCTTTTCTACTGACCTATGTAAAAGGTTAAGGGAGAACTTATCCACTGGCTACCAATGTAAGAGGGGACTTTACCAATGACCACCAACATAAGTGGCTAGTTTTCCAATGGTAAACAACAATGTAAGGAGGTCTCCCTAGATTGACCATTACTGTAGAGGAACAATATATTGGTCATCAATGTAAAGGGGCATTAAAATTACTACCAGGGAAAATGGATATTTCACTTATGATTCTTGTAAGGGGGCATTTTTCCACTGACGTGTGTGTAGCCGAAGTAGGGTCCCAGGGTCAAATCTATTCCAGATGCTATCTGCAGGAAGTTCATATGTACTCCCTGTGTTTTTGTGTTTCCCTTCAGGCATTTAAATCACAATACAAAAACATACTGGTAAGTTATTTGGTTTCTCTCCAAAATTTTACTGTGTTAATGACATATGACTATAGTAGGGACATTAGACTGTGAAATATTTGTGGACAGGACTCTATGGGCCTGAATATTAAAGTTCTCAAGAGCTGGAGAGAATACACTTTCATCAGTAAAGCTGGGTGATCCAGGAACCCTTGAACATTTTGAATTCAATCCAGGTTTGAATTGCTTACAATTAGCAAATGACTTTTAGGAAATCCATTTTAGGTTTGCTGGATCGCCCAGCCTCACTAATGAAAGTATATCCTCTCCAGCCTTGGAGAGCTTTAATAAATCAGGCCCTATGGAAATATATATATATATATATATATATATTTTATTTTTTTTAATATTTATTTTTTAAATAAAGCTGCATTAAACCTTAGACATTAAAAAATACAAAATTTGTGAGCAGACATGTGGTTTATGGGACAGGAAGGACCCTACAATAAACCACCTGGCTGCCCAATTAGAATCTAAAAACATAATCTAAAACATATTCTGGTTTGTTACATACTTTTTTTTGTTTAAAACATAAATCCATAAATGTACCTTCATAGTTTGGATGTCTTCAGTATTAATCTAGAATGTAGAAAATAAAAAAAATGAAGAAAAAACATTGAAAGAGACGTTATGTTAAAACGTTTGATTGGTACTGTAAATGAAGAAGAATTAAGAGGCTCAATACACAAAGTTTTTAACCAAATCAATGGATTTTCATTTTAGCCACTTGATTAAGACTTTAAAAACTCATTGGACGGAAAACTACTTTCACTTGTAGTTTATTCTGATTTGTTAGCTTTTTAGATTTAGTATGTAAACCTAAAAACTATGCACAGTCTCTAAAAGGAACGATGCCTCCTTCTGTAAATGTTTAGTGAATATATTCACTGTTTTAAAAATATGTCCCTTAAGTGCCGTAAATGTTCAGTACTTTTATTCTCAGTTTACTCCCCCTGACATATATCTAACTGTTAACAACACTGTTATTCGGCCCTCCCCTCAGGCACGTTGTCTTGGTGTCACCTTTGACTCGGCCCTCTCATTTACCCCCCATATTCAGAACATATCCAGGTCCTGTCACTTTCACCTACGCAACATCTCCAAAATCTGCCCCTACCTGTCCCCAGAGACCACCAAACTCCTTGTACATGCTCTTATCATCTCCCGTCTGGACTACTGTAACATCCTTCTCCCTGGTATTCCACTAACCCGACTCTCTCCTCTACAATCTATCATGAATGCTGCAGCCAGACTCATCCATCCTTCCCTCCGCTCCTCCTCCGCTGCATCTCTTTGTAGTTCTCTCCATTGGCTTCCTTTTCACCTTAGAATCAAATTTAAGCTCCTGTGCTTTGCCTTCAAATCCCTACACAGTTATTGTCCCACTTACATCTCTGACATAGTTAAAAAATACTCCCCCTGCCGCTCTCTCCGCTCCTCCAATGACCTACTAATGACTTCCTCACTCATAACCTCATCACACGCACGGATACAAGACTTCTCTAGAGCTGCTCCAACTCTCTGGAATGGTCTTCCTCGTCCTATTCGGCTTGCTCCTACTTTCTGCTCATTTAAAAGAGCACTCCAAACCCATTTTTTCAAACTTGCCTACCCGGCTTCTTCTGTCATTTGAAATCATCACTACTTCCCACCACTACATATTTCCCATCCTATTGTGTGTGAAATTCCCCACCTACTAGATTGTAAGCTCTTCGGGGCAGGGTCCTCTCCTCCTGTATCACTGTCTGTATTAGTCTGTCATTTGCAATCCCTATTTAATGTACAGCGCTGCGTAATATGTTGGCGCTATATAAATCCTGTTTATTAATAATAATAATAATAATAATAATAATAATAATATAGGTAAGCAACATGCTTGCTTTCCTGGATTTTTACCATAAATAATATGTGCAAGTGTGTACCTGTCATACCCATCTTTTTTCTATTTCGTACAGAAGATTTAAATAAATAAAAAAGTCTACATCCCTATATAGCCTTATTATGTCCTTACTTTGACGTTCTGCAGATGATTTCAGCACTATTTTAATAATAGTAAATCTAACAATCTGATTATTATTATGTATTTAAATAGTGTCAACAAAATATGCAGTGCTAAATATAACAAAAAATGTTTCAGCTTATAAAAATTAAAACAATGCTAATATTCAGATTTAATAGTAGGTTGTTTTCACCAACGTTCTTATTTGTTCATGTGTCATGGTTTTTGTCATAGCCTTAGTATGTCCTTACTTTGCACAGTTCTCCAGACAATTGGCACTATTATTTCAATTTATATAGATTAGCTGTTTTATTAAACCAGGTGCTGAAAATTATTTTATTATTATGTATAATCATTTCATTAGCACTGACATTGTATAGCTTCACAACCCAACATTCCTAACAATCTAAACCAAAAAAGGTCAATAAACTAACAGTAAGTTGATATGAAAGGAAACCCAAACAGAGGAAGAACATATGAACCCTGGCCAGAATTTTAGTCTAGAATAAGAGTACTACAAGGCCACACAGAGCTTTATTTAAATTTTTTCAAGTTATACTTTTTCTTACATACATTATTATTTAACATAAATATAGTTTGCAAGTCATGTTGAAAAAATACCTAAAAAGTTATTCAATTCAAATGAATACATAAATTAAACACCTGGAATAAAAATCGCTGCAGAGCTCTGTATTTTTGGTTAAAAGAAACAAACAACCCCCCCATCTAAAAAGTAATACATTTATTATCACATACTTAGCACAGCAGGAGGGGTTTGCCTTCTGTCTTCTCTCTCTGTCTAACTCAAACTTCATTTTGAGCCATGTAAAAAATAGAAGAGTAGAAGAGTTAAAAAGGAACACATTACAATTTCATCATTTATTATTACTGTGACCTTTAATAAGCCCCTTGCATGGTTTAAGCGTTTGTGTATGGAATAGAGTCGCCCGTGTCATGTGATCTCTCAAAACGAATGCATTCTGGTTACACGATCTGATGTTTATGTCCCTTCCTATACTGGTAAATGGGAAAGGTACCTTGTAATTAAAACTTCAAAGGATCCAGTACTCTGTGTGCACTTCCTTTAACATAAATATGTATTTGATATCAGGTCAGGGCAGTTTTAGTATAATAATATTTATTAATACCTGAATTTATTGACCCCAAAAGAAATGCAGCTAGGTTAATGGGCTTTTCCTCAAAATAAATTGTCCTTAGACTATAATAAAGACATATGACTATGACATTAGATTGTGAGCCCCTTTGTACTTTGTAGAGTGCTACATAATATGTTGGTGTTATATAAGGACTAGTTATTAATATTAATTGATTTAATAATTGTAACAGGTTTATTGATGGCCAGTAAAAAACTAAGACAAACTAGATTGCAAAATTTAGGATTGTGATAACTTTTTCTTATTTTTTATGCTTTTCTATGCTTCTAGACACTTGTGGGTATGAGACTGGGGGTTACAGAGAGTATAAAGGAGTCATAAAAAAAATGGAACCATCCTTCAGTTCTACTTCCAAATAACATTATTTTTTCCTGAAATAATTACATAAAACAAGAGGGGGATTACAAAAGTCATCATTGTTCAGGTGTGGCCTGAATATGGCCCTGCGGTTCTCAAGTCATTTTTAGACTTTTCAGAACAGCACAGGGGACTGTGAGGGATGAAGATATCTATGGTTTCATTACCATATGTTATTAGGCATCTGAGGTTCCACAGATCATTATGTTGAAACTTGTGCTTATAAACATCAACATCCATTTATCAATCACCATTTTAATTTTTAATAAAAGAGAAACAATAAAACACAAAGCCATTCATCAATCATATGTCTCACAGAAGTTGTCTTATTTGCTTTTGAAGGATTTATAATGATAGCATTTGCATTCCAAGATCTTGCTCAGACCAGCAATGATCTGCTGATAGCTCCGAGCTTCCTTTGACTTGAAACAGGCTCTTTTGGAGGAATGACAGATCCTGTTCATCTCTAAGATTAATTGTGCCGTTTTCAGGCACAGATTGTAAAATCACAGGTTCAGACAATAACAGAAACACATACAAAGAGAATGCAAGCAGGGTGTACCTGTGCTATTTTTCCATTTATTCACAGCACTGCAGTTGCGTTAAATCAAATTTACTTATGCCATTTACTTATGTGTCCCCCCAGTCTGTAAATTAACAGTAAAAGCAAAAGCAACACATTGATGAGCTTATCTCTTGGTCCCTTTTCATCAAAATGTCTCCTTCCAATGCAGCACACCTGACTGGTTCCTTGTGCTGTTTCGTCCTCGCCCAATGTGTCCCTGCTGTACAGTGATGCCAAGCCAGTTTTGGGTTCTTACATTGCTTGCATTTCATAAATATATTTTAGAATATTATATCTGCCTGGAGATCAAATATTTTATTATCCATAGCCAGGCCACCGTTCTATTTTATATCTGATTTTTAATTAACAGCTCCTTATTGGCATTCTTTGGATTCATATTCCCCACTCTATTCTGAAACAATCTTACTATTTATTATAAATTAATATGATTCACCTAGGATAGATGGTAAATTCAGTTTGGCAAAGGCTTTCCTAGTTTGGCCAAATGTTACCTCTAGGTCCTATAGCCATGCGATAAAAATGAGGTGGTTTGTAATTATGCAGAATGCAAAGAAAAAATATTTTACTAAGGATTCTTAGCATTTGCCTCTCCTTCACATTAACAATTTTACTATATGCTAATCAGATAATAAGATTTTCCCAGTCCAATTAGTCTACTCTACATTCACAGCATGCTTGGCTACTATGCCACAGTGTTGCTAGCTTGCTTGTAATTCAGCTGCTACAAATGATTTTATGGTACCTTTTTAATGGATACAATAAATATTAAGTATCTGGTGTCAACTGACTGGATGACTAGGCGCAAAGATGCTAAATGATCATTTGAAATTATTGTAATTTGTATGTGAGATCAATATTTACATGATTTTATTCATTTTCCTGTTTATGTCATTCCATATTTTTGTATCATATTTGTAGTGCATTTGAAGCTTTCTATCTCTTAGCCAAGGTTTATGCATCCAAGCCTTATTAGGGGAATATATAAATAAAATAATCCCTGCAGTGGGGCTACTCCTTACTGCAGGTTAAACAAATGTTTAGGTCTAGGATGAGGGCTGAGAGGGAGGGCTGTAGCCGTAAGAATTTAGGCACAGGGCCTACATGATGGGGTGGGAGGCCTAGCCCAGGGGTGTTAAGGGTTAATAAAATGTAGTAAGGCTAAAGGGGGCTGTGCTAGTGTGGAGCGTGGGGTAGGAGGGGATTAGGAATAGGATGAGTTAAAAGGGGCTGGATGGATGTGAGAGGCCCTCTTTTGGAAGAAAAAGTGTAGTTAATATTAGCGGTTGGGGTCTTGGAAGGCAAGGATCCAGTGCATTGGTAAAGTGGTGGAATTTGGCAGGGGGGAATCCTCTTTGGTGGGGCACCCCACTTTATGGTGAACAAATGATTATGGCTCCTGAGGAGGTGCTGGGCGGCTAGGGGCCATGGTGGAGATGTTGGAAGAATTAAAGTTCTGTTGGGTGCGGATTTTGCCTTCTGAGACCTGCAGCCTGGTTGTTTAGGTATATACCCGGGAGGATGGAGTTTGATAACAATTATGGATATTGCTGGTTTGGTTAGGTATTAATAAAAGGGAGGAATTAGATTGTTGGGTAAATAGGGTATATTCAATGTAATGTTTGCATTATATAATCCTGGTTAAGTATTAATAGTAATATTAATTGGAGTGGTATATTATGTTAATGTATGCTTGCATATCAAAAGTGTAATGTATTTATTTATTTGTCATTTATTTATTATTGAATATTTGTTAATTACTTGAATTAATACATTTATTTAATGGTTAAATCCAAGATTGGTGTCTTGGGTATTGAGTATTTAATGGCTGGGGAGTGGTTGGTAAGCAGGTCGGGGGGAGGAGGAGGTTCAGATGGTGGTGGTGAAGCATGGGCTAGAAAGTCTGAGCTACCCTCGTCATGGGTGACAGGTCCTCTGCAGCTTCTACTTGAAAGCTAAATTCAGATAAGCAGTAGGAACAGCTTTCCAATGTGACTGCCAGTGGTTGACACCTTTTATCATTACTATAATCCAGTATTTAAATAGCTCCGACGTATTACACAGCACTTTACAAAGTCCATTGTAATAACACTAACTGTTTCCTAAAGGGGCTCACAGTCTAATGTCCCGACATGGTCATATGTCATTACCACAGTCTAGGGACCTTTTTTTTTGAGAGGAAGCCAATTAACTTAACTGCATGTTGTTTAGGATGTGGGAGGAAACCGGATTACCTGGAGGGATCCCACGCAGACACAGGGAAAACATACAAACTCCTTGCAGATAGTGTCCTGGCAGGGGATAAACCTGGGACCTAGAGCTACGAAGGCCACAGTGCTAACAGTGTTGATGCAGCCCTTGCTAATCTCAACTTCACTGCCTATCTGAATTCAGCCTAAGGAGCTCTGAACTGTGGTCACAACATAAGGATAAGCTTAGGATAAAGTTACTGTAAGTGAACTGCTTAGGTCACTCTTAAAGCAGAAGTAAACCCAAAACTAACCCAAAACAAAAAAAAAAATCACACTTACTTTCATTTCCACAGATCAGTCTATCCATCAGTAGGTTTCTTCCACTGGGTCCCGCGTCATCCTGGTATCCATCTTCGGCCCATTGCAGAGGGAGTGTCAGGCGCTGCCATCTTCTCCTCTCTTCTTCTGTGTTCTTCTTCCTATGTCACCCGATCTCACATTGTGCAGGCAGGGGTCAGCAACCCGTGGCTCCGGAAGCTGCATGCGGCTCTTGAGCCTCCTTGTTATGCCTCCCTTCCCTATTTAACACTTCGGCCACTGACGTAAGGGGACATTCCCTCTGCTTCGTATGCTTTTCGGAGGAGAGGGATTTTCCTTTAAGGGCGTTCCTGGTGGGGGACCATCAGCGTGGGACTCGAGAGAGAGTCTAGCCTTGTGTGCCTTCCTGACCTCCTGAAATCGCCTAGTAGCCAAAGAACCATGGCCTAGGCAATTGAGAATTAAGGGGGCGGTGCTACATCCCTTTTTTTAAAGTTTAGGTAGGCTTTAAGCTAGTGAGGCACACAGTCAACTGGCAGGGACAAACTACATTGCACTCTTCCTGCAGCCCCCTTCTTGACCAAGCTCCTTCATTAACATCCCTTTCACTGAGCTGGCTAAGGAAAGAAAATGGCCTCCAAACACTACCAACTGAACTGAATTGATGATAGAAGAATAATTTTAACTAGAAACAGAACACTGTCAATACAAAACTCCATTGTATCTGAGACTATTTGCAAGACCCAAACAATTTGGGAAAAGTTTAGGCCAATTATATTGCTGGCAGCCTGGCAAGCGCCAGGGCAAGATTCCAGAGCTGCTAGATCCCCAACCGGTAAATGTACATGGTTGATCATCACAGCTTTCCCACAGCGTTGCACAATATAATTTCATAAACTGTTTCAAAAGCTTCTTGGATTAAATGACTCAAGGAATTCTTATTAAGTTAATTATTATGAATTGTTACTAACAATAATAATATTAAGAAGATTTAAATAGTCCAAAAAGTACAATAACATTGTCCATCTCCCCCTCCCTCTTCCTCCAGATACTGTGCCAGACCTTTCCCCCAGAGAGCACTCCATACAGAGGTATGTGAGGAAAGAAATGATATGCAACCCTAACAAAGTTGTTGGCTAATATTATCTTATAATATACCCTACATATTAGAAAATAATACCCTACATATTAGAGAGTTGCAGATACACTTTATCAGCCAAATAATAACTTTAAAAAATAATTTATGGCTAGATTTGATCAAATACTCAGACAATATGGGAAATTAAGTACAAATGGGAGCCATCCATACCTTATATTTAAGAAATTTTATTCAAATTAGGATGATGAAGTATATTAGCAGAATTCTAAAGGCTATTGTCAAGGAAATATGAAAGGCAAAGTACTATGCAATTATTTTGGATTGTAACCCTGAAAACATATCAATCTTTACAATCTTCTAATTTAATGTCATTTTTAGAAGAAATCCTAACATCTCTCATTCAAATTTAACTTGACAAACTTGGTATCCCATTTGAAGACTGATTAGTCATGTGGCCAGTGTTGAAATCAGGAAAATATTTATAGAAGTGAAGGAGATTGCTCATAAACCTAAAGCACAATTTTAGTAAACAAGGTGGGGTTATACTGGTTTTCCCTTTTTTGTGTTGTATGGTATGACATTAACACAATTCCCCATGCTAGCAAATTTTTGCAGTCAATGAAGCTGAAAGTTGCTGGAGACTTCCTGATAAAAACAAAAAAACATTGTTGATAAAATATAGAAACACTGGGATTGCTTCTGCCCAAACTTTTGCTTAATATGTGTCAGGATATGAACTTGAAGACTGCTGAAGCCAATAAGAGACCAAATAGAGAACTCTTCCCAGTTTATCACTTTGAGGTCATTACAAAGGACAAGGAGGGTGCTCTTTATGTCTGGAGGAAAAGAAGTTTAAGTTCTGGATAAGGAAGGGATTCTTCACTGTAAGGTCTGTGAAAATGTGGATTCAGCTTCCTCAGGAAGTGGTTTCAGCAACTACTACAGATTGCTTTAGGAAAAAGCTGGATGCTTTTCTAGAAGCACAGAATATAACTGGGTATTAAAGCTTTAAAGTAAAGATAGTATCTGGGATATGTTTATTTTCCTAGTGGTTGAACTTGATGAACTTTTTTCAACTATGTAAAAAAAAAGTTCACACATCAGACTCAAGATCCACCTTTCAGTGATGTACTAAAGAAAATGGAAGTGTACCCTAATAAATGTGTTGATATTTCCTTTTCATCATTGTAGGGGTTATTTCAATCATTAAAAAAGTCGAGAAGGGGTTTGTCCAACCATCTTTCCCTTGGAGAACTTTACAAACAGTGAAGAAAACATGATCTGCCTAAAATAACATTATTATTATTTTTATCCTGAGTTTAGAATTGATTAGATCAGTGTTTCTCTGTCTTTTTAACATGGGGAAACCCTTGAAATAATTTTCAGCTCTTCAAAGAACCTCTGCTATATTTACTAAATACGCAACACACAGTAAAATAATATGATGGTCATTGAGAAGAATGCTTCTTACATTGTTGACTTGTGGAAAGAATGTAACCATTATCAATAGCTAAAGAGATATTATAGTCAAAAAGGTCTTTGGTGTCAGTTAAACTAACCCGTGAGTCATAAATTGCCCACTGCTCAAGGGACTCCTAGCGAAATTTAGAGGTACCCCAGGGTTCCACAGAACCCTGGTTGAGAAACAGTGGATTAGACCATCAGGATTAAAGATGGTAGACTGCTTGGGCTTTGAAAACATGTGACAAGATAAAAAAAAGTTATTTGCTAAACTCCAAAATCTTGGCATATTACACATTGGCCTATACTTCCTTTACACAGATTTAGGTCTTTCAATTTTTCCATTCTAATTGGAATAATAAATTGATAGTGAGCTCCAAAGCTCTTATTTCTAAACATTTATGGGTCTGACCATTATCACTGGGCTCGTGTAATGAGAGGGATTCTGAAAAAAATCCTCTTCTCCTCTGTGCTTTACCAGTAGTGCCTCCAGTGATTCCAGTCTCTGCCCTTGATCTTCAGCATAAGATATGTCTTCGTATTTTGGATGTCTACATCTGCCTGCTATTGTTCTAATCCCCCTCCCCCATCCATATCCTCCAGATCTGAAGTTGGAAATAGGCACAGATTATCACAGGAAATATTGCTACCCAGCCTACCAGAAATTTAGGAAACCGCCATAACTCCCAACACTTCAAGATGGAAAAAAAGGCCACATATTAGCTCAATAGGCCTGATTTTTTTAATGCTCTCCAAGACTGGAGAAGATACACCAGTGTTTCTCGACCTTTCTACCATAGAGGAATCCCTTAGCCTAACTCTAGGTGGAATTGCCAGGGAGTTTTTAAGTACTAATCAGTCCCCACATTCCTGCGGCATCCTCCAGCAGTGCCTGCAGCGTCCTCCAGTGGTGCCCATGGCGTCCTCCAATGATGCCCGGCATCAGCTTCCCCTGGCGATGCCGGCCAGCATCTGCGTCCCTGGTGTGAGAATGTTTGGGATACGAGGCCAGGGGACGCAGATGCCGACTAGGAGGGCGGGACTGTACAGCATTTAAAAATACTTATTATTCACACCCCCAGGGAGGTTAAAACAACTTTCAGATCTTCAGGGAACCCCGACTATAATTACTATACCTTTGGCTCACAGTGCATTAGTGTGGTGGTCAGTAGAAAGAATGACATCTAAATCACTGGCCCATGAAATTGTCACCTTACAGATAGCCAAAAAGATCATTGGTTTCAGTTAAACTGACCTGCTCAAGGAACCCCTAGTAACCTCTGAAAAAACCCTAGTTGAGAAGCACTGAGAGACTATCATGGGAGAACTTAGGGGAACAGATTTCCTAAAATCATTTGCTATTATTTGGCAAAGGTTTTAAATCATGGACCAGATCTATTCTAGGTTTGCTGGATCACCTAGGTTTGCCCATGATAGACTATCTTCTCCAGTGTTGGGGAGCTTTGATAAATCAAACCCAATAGATGCAGGGAATTGCACACAAATGCCACACCCTTGTTCTTCAAACCATACAAACAGGTTGATATATTCAACCAAAAAGAGGAAACACTGGGAAGGACAGAGGGGCTCAGTACTAAAAGAGGGTTTCTCCTTTTATATTAGGGTCGGTTGGAAGGTATGTAGTGGGTGACATAACTTGACAACCCATTTTATATCACCCAACCCATCAGTAATAAACAGCAGCGGGTAGACTGCTTATATAAAAATGGGTAGTGGCCAGAGGACATGTAATTTTTTTTATTATCGCTTGATTTGAAACATTGACTGATGAAAACTAGTTCATAAAATCTTTTACAATCTTCTCTTTAATCATCACTGCACAACAGGGTGAGATCGGTAATAACAAAGTGAATAACAAGGAGTAAATTACGTTTTGGTTGTCATCCAAAGTGAAGGGTGTGTGCGGCGGATCTACTGCATTTTAATACATCAATTAGAAAAGATCAGTTTACGTATACTTTTAATTAAAGTTAAATATCCAACAAGGTAAACACGTGACCCAGAAGATTAATGTGGTTAGCAGGACTCAAATATATCTGATATCTAAAATGGATATGGCTAGTGAAAGATGTATTTTACAGTTAGGTCTATAAATATTTGGACAGAGACAACTTTTTTTCTAATTTTGGTTCTGTACATTACCAGAATTAGTTTTAAATGAAAAAACTCAGATGCAGTTGAACTTAAGACTTTCAGCTTTATTTCAGTGGGTTGAACAAAAAGACTTCATTTCAGGGGCTCAAAAGTAATTGGACAAATTAAAAGCTGAAAATAAAATGTTTATTTCTAATACTTGGTTGAAAACCCTTTGCTGACAATGACAGCATGTAGTCTTGAACTCATGGACATGTAGACACCAGGCCTCTGCCCGAAGCATCAATTGGGTTCAGATGAGGTGACTGACTTGGCCATTCAAGAATATTCCACTTCTTTGCTTTAATAAACTCCTGGGTTGCTTTGGCTGTATGTTTTGGGTCATTGTCCATCTGTATTATGAAANNCTTNNCCAATCAATNNTGACTGTATTTAGCTGGATTTGAGCAGACAGTATGTCTCTGAACACCTCAGAAATCATACGGCTGCTTCTGTCCTGTGTCACATCATGGATAAACACTAGTGCCCAGTGCCACTGGCAGCCATGCACGCCCAAGCCATCACATAGCCCTCTGCCATGTTTTACAGATGATGTGCTATGCTTTGGATCATGAGCTGTTCCATGCCTTCTTCATACTTTTTTCTTCATCATTCTGGTAAAGATTCATCTTGGTTTCATCTGTCCAAAGAATGTTTTTCCAGAACTGTGCTGGCTTTTTTAGATGTTTTTGAGCAAAGTCCAATCTAGCCTTTCTATTCTTGAGGCCTATGAGTGTCTTGCGCCTTGCAGTGCACCCTCTGTATTTACTTTCATGCAGTCTTCTCTTTATGGTAGACTTGGATATCGATACGCCTACTTCCTGGAGAGTGTTGTTCACTTGGTTGGCTGTTGTGAAGAGGTTTCTGTTCACCATGGAAATGATTCTGTGATCATCCACCACTGTTGTCTTCTGTGGACGTCCAGGTCTTTTGGCGTTGCTGAGTTCACCAGTGCGTTGTTTCTTTCTTATGATGTACCAAACTGTAGATTTTGCCACTCCTAATATTGTACCAATTTCTCGGATGTGTTTTTTCTGTTTTTTCTGTTTTTCTGTTTTTTGCAGCATAAGGATGGCTTGTTTCACCTAACTGTATAAGTTCCAAGACATATCGTCACACATTTATCGATGAAGACAGGATTTGCCATTGACCTATCTCTGCTACACCATTAATCTGACTCCTGCTTTCTTTTTAAACTATTAGATGCCATTGCTGGCACCCTCCTCAAACTGACTTTTATAAAAAATAATGATATCTTAGGCACCTAACCTGCTAAATATTATTATATCATGACAAGTAACATCCTCACCCTCATTAATCAGGCTGCATCATTTTTTAAGGAATCGTAAATCATCAATATTAAAACTTAGGAAAGGCTATAGATATTCAAGTATGTACAGTATATATAAAATTAAAAAGATCAGCTAATTACACCTCACCTGTCTATTAGAGTTCCATCTGTTTTCTTTTATTAGATATTAGAAAACTGAAAGAATTCGTAATTCAGTACTGGAAAAAGGGAGCAAGGAGAGCTGAGCTGCTAAGTCTCTGGTGGGATGAGGGAGCATGGAGAGCTGAGCTACCAAGTTACTATATCTCAATAAACAAAATAAAAGAAATAAATACACTGAATTTTATAACTGTGAGTATTACCCTAGATTCAAAATACAGTCACTTTTGTTGTATTGGTTAATAAATTAGAAAAAATTGATTAAACATCACAGGTACACATTGGGTGGTTCCAAATATGAGAATGGTGCTTTTTAGAAAGTTTTAAAGACCTTGTAAACTATCAAGGATGTATATTTATTTAAAGTCCAGTTAATGTCTTACATGTTTTAATCTCTTTTATAGTTCTTCAACCACATTATGTTTTTTCTTCTGATTTTTGCTTGCAATTGTCTTTAAATATCTTTTTATCTAACTTTAAGCAGGCCTATCATGATATTATAAACATTATATAAAACGGTGGTTTATCCTTTTATATAATAAAAGAAATACTTTTTTATCCAAATTTGAAGGAGAGCATCCCCCCTTCTGTCCTTATCGCCACAACTTAATGGGAAACCCTGAGCCTCCTGGGATTTATACATTATGTATCCCAGGAGGCTGCGGGCTGCTCCTTCTGCGCACACAAGGGGCTTTTTTTGCAATGTGAAAATTAAAAACTTTTTACAGGAGGAAACATAATCTGATCTCATGCCTGTGCAGTGTGAATTTGGGTCACATAAGATAGACCCAGAAAAAAACATTAGAAGGTGGCAGCATCCAGTGGTTCCTCTGCACTGTACAGATGAAATCTGGGACGGCACGGTACCAACTGTGGTACAGCATCAGACTGCAGAGGGATCAGTTTTTTGTTTTTAATAAAAGTTTTGCTTCTTTTTTCAGTTTTCAGTTTCAGTGTTCTGTGATGACCCTGCTTAGTAAAAGGCACACACCAGCATAAATGTCCTCATATAGAAAATTGGGGGGTTTCCTTTTACATGCTGGTGCCCACTAGACATATATTGGGTACACAACTGCTGTAGAGGAAAGTGGAGGTAAAGCTGAAAATGTAGATTAATAGAAAAATATCTATTTAATAGTATAATGAAGAATGTTTGTAGTTCAAATGAAGCACTTTATTGGCTAATTTAACAAAAATACAAGTTTTTGGGTTGCTTATGTCCCTTCTTTAGATTTTACAGCCACATACAGACTTTTTACATTTACTTAAATATATAAAAAAATTTTGTCAAATGTGCAAAATTACAAATATTTATTTTAGGTAAAACACAACAACAACAATAGGTAATATAAGTTGTTGCAACACTTTTGGGTGCTTCTGTTTTGTGTTTTTTTGGAAAAAAAGCTAACAATCCAGAATAAATTTCAACCTTCTCATATCCAAAGCACTTCTTACATTAAGAAGTCTAATCTTGCCAATTCTTTTTCTTTTTATATGTTCTGTTTATATGTTGATACCAGGTAGTCTCAAGCTCCCCTGAGGAAGCCAGTTAGGCGAAACACGTCAGAATTAAGAGAAAATTTTGTAAACTACATCAAGCAGAATATCTCAGCAGGACTTTTCTCACAGGACTTTGTATGTTTAACATGTAGAAATTATATGTTGAGTTGAACTTTTATGTTCAAAATATAGGAGTATTTGTTTAGTCTTATATCCTATACATCCTTCCCATGTTACAGTGGGGCAAGGGATATCCTTTAATTGCTTTGTAACACTTGGTAAAATGAACCTTTGTTTAAGAACTTACAACTCATATTCTTTGTTTAATACATTATGCAAAATTTCTGGAAACAGAACCCTTTTTCCCTATTTGCACACAAGAAGTATCATGTACTACTATTGACTAGAGATGAGCGAGCGAATTTTACTGAATTTTAAGTGAGAACGTCCGGTGTAAATTCGCCGATCGAGGCGGCTGCATTCAGTGAGAAATTCCCAGGCAGTAGAGGTTAATTAACCTCTAGTGCCCCGGGGATCGCAAACATGAGGATTTCCTGCAATTTCTCCTGTAAAAATGTCCTAGATATTCCGATGGTTTCGCAAAATCGGTTCGCCCAAATTCCGCGAAACAATATGAAGTTTGAGGAAATTTTTGTGAGAATGTCAGAGGCATTCTCGTTCATCCCTACTATTGACTAACTTAGATGACAGTGGCATCATATTTGTGCACAAGGTTTTGTGCTTGTACCAATGTGGATCCTTTTTTTTTACATTTAGAGGTTATTAACAAATTCCTTCTGATGTGAAAAATGAAATGTCCCATCAATGAAGCTGCAAATAAATGGCTCTAGGTTTACCATGGTACCCAATTTAACATCAACGCTCATCTGTCTCTAGTATTGTCCTCCAAATCTAAAAAACACATCTGAATAAACCTATGATAAATGTGCTTTTTGGGGTAAATAGGCAAATTAAGGAAAACCTTGGCTTACAGAACATGTAACATGGACTATGCTGAGCTGTGTCGAATTCCCAAAAGAGTATGTAAACATTAGTCACACCAATTTCGGATGTCCATGTCAGATCACTTACATGTACCTGGGTAAGCCTGTTGAACAGCTAATAGTTTGTTCTATATATCTAATAAGAAATATTTAGGCACCAGTGCATTCATTTGAAGATTGAACACACACAGCTTTTACATGAGGGTTGTAACTTACACTGTCAATCCGGTGAGTATAACATTTCTAACTGTTAGTTACATTTCTTCCATGATCATTTTCAATATTCTGAATATTAGAATAGAGTGAAACGTATTTCTTCTACATATACTATGTTAGATGTTTTAGGAAGTCAGCAACAAAATTGATAAATTTGAATACATTTGCATTTTATATTTGAATCCATCTGAAAGTATTTATTCTAAATTTTCATATCATAATAAAAGGAATCTGTTCTAGTTTTGCATCGGTCTTTGAATTTTCTTTAGGGGGATATGT
This sequence comes from Pyxicephalus adspersus, assembly GCF_032062135.1. Lineage (NCBI taxonomy): Eukaryota > Metazoa > Chordata > Amphibia > Anura > Pyxicephalidae > Pyxicephalus > Pyxicephalus adspersus. The sequence continues at coordinate 87,154,690 of NC_092863.1, forward strand.
TGTTCTAATATTTTAGTATATATTCAGTTGAAACTTTTTTACATAGTTTTAGATTATGAGTGGTTAGGCATTAAAATTTCTTCGACTTCTTGTCCTAATGATAACAATTAAACAGACAAGTTAGGGGAGGTCCAATAAAGCCCCAGATAACTGGAAAAACCCAATCAGAACTCAAAAAAGGCTTCTCATTTTTATGTAATTTTCAAAATGATAGGGAGTTAAAACACCTTCTGTCTACGTCCAAAGAAAATTTGGTTATGCTATTATATTAAAAATTATTACTAAAATACTTATAGGTAATACTTCATGTGTTTACCATTTAACTGACTTTAGGATTGTTTGGAAAGGGTGAAATTGAAAGACTAAATCTACAAAAAGAAAAATTCCACAAGTGTATTTCCTACACATAGACAACCTATACCTATATTTAATGAGAAAGTTATACCATATGGGATTATAATATTATATTAACAGCCAGGTGGATTGGTGTTGTATGCTGTGGATTGTAGTTTTATTCTTTTTTGTTGCAAACTCAATATTTAATAAGAAAGTGAAATGTTTCACCAGTTTCCTGTACAACAAACTAAACCTGAGCATTTCCCATCATTGGACACAACTGATAAACACAAAATAGGGAACAGATATATATAAAAGATGTTTATGGATGACCATCTTGCCCTACTGTATTAGATTTATCAGACCGATTCTAAAATGTTTTGCTATTTTGTTGTACAAATGCAAATCAAATTTACTTTTTTTGCCATTTTCAGTAAAATGTACGGTATATTTCAATGATATTTTTTTTTTACCAAGCAAATGTTATTTACCATTTTTGTTTATTTTGGACATGTGCCAGTATCTAATATAACATTTTTGGATTCAAAGTTCCCCTTCTACGTTTATTTTTTTAAAGTAACAATCAGACTCTAAATTGTTTAAATGTACATTGGTACTTAACATTAAAGCACTGCAAGGCTGATGAAAGAATCTGGGTGATTCAGCAAACCTGGAATTGATATGGTCCAGAACTAAAAACATTTGCCAACTGATAGCAAATGATTGTTTTAAAAAAAACATTCTACGTTTGCTTTATCCATCAGGTTCTACCATAATAGTCTTGCTTTAAAAAATCATAGATGTTGCCTTAAGTTTAAAATTTAAGTTGCAAATTAGAAGTAAAAATGTGGAGTATATCACTCCAATACATGCACATTTCCCAGTGATTCATCTTTTAAAAAATGCTGCAAATAGATATGAATACCCAATGATCACACCAGAAATTCATTGTGCTCCCAACCTATTGTTTCGGCTGACAATACAGTGCCATTGCTGAACAGAAGACCCATTCAGAGTTGCTGAGCAAAGTTGCCCTCGATACCAATATGGCAGTGTATCCTGTTGGTAAATTAGATGATCTAGGACAGGGGTGTCAAACTCTGGCCCACAACGTCCTTTTTTTTTTTGGCCCCCAAAGGAATCCTAAATATGAATTTAGCCCGCCGCTGCATTGAAATAGCGCTGCTACCACCATTCCCGGCATCACTCGCATCTATAGACCAGCGGGCTCTCTGCCTATGTGTGGCCCCGCATTGGACTGTTTTATAGAGGGAATTGTAGTAGTGGTGCTATTTCAGCTTCAAGTTTGGCCCGCAACTTTGTCTAAGGCCAACTGTGTATTTGAGTTTGACACCCCTGATCTAGGAGAATTAAAGATTCAGATTTCACTGCTGTTTTTATTCATTAAACTGCTTTTTTTTTTTAAAGGGAGAGGAGTTTTTCTGTATTTTGGCCAGTTTAGTTTATTTCTTTTAGTTTTGTATGCTTTGTATGTGTGCAAACTTTTGTAGAACATTTTGTAGAAACTTACTAATTCATAGAAAAGTGGATGGGTCTTCTGATTTAGGGGTGCAGGTCTACTAGGTATTTCCATTGTTGTTTTACAATCATGGAAAGTGATCATGTATTACTAATTAGATTTTATGGTTTGGACTGCAAATTTTGGCTGTAGTTTGATGTTTGTGTTACCTTAAGGGTTCTATCTATAAATTTTTCGTCCATTGATTCAACCATTGTTTCAAGCATTTTCTGTTCAATTTTGTTCCACTGTCAGAACTAATGGAAAAATAGAACAAAACTGAAAAGAAAATTAGGCAAAAAAATAAAACCCCTAAATGTATTATCTTATGGTTTTTCTTTTACTGTATAGAAATAGAAAAAAAAGCCACTGAGGAACCATTTGGCACAAAAACAGGACCAAGACTAGTTGAAAACAGTTCCATCACCCCTGAAATCCATTTATTCTCTATGCCAGAATGGAAAAATTTACTTTTAAAATTTCAGTGAAATTAGGGTTTTTTAGAAAATCTTTCAATATCGGTAATGTTCAAGTGCACCATTTTCAAGAGCTTTTTTCTTGATAACAAGAGCCTTCTCTTAATAACCTATCTTTTTTTTTTCCTAGGATCAGAGAGGTCAAGAACAATGCCATGAGGAGGCTCGGCCACGCTTTGTAATAATACTATGTTTGTTTGAATAAACTGTTCTTAGAGTTGTGTTAAAGAATACTCAAACCTTAAAACAAAACCGTAACCTTAGTACAGTTACCAGTAGATGTGGTGGTGTAATACATTTTTATTTTACTGAAATGCCCTTTCCTTTGTGATATCTGTGAGCAAAACTGTACAGACAATTTTATTTTTCTTATATAAAATACAAATGCTCTATCTCCTATATATTAGATATTAATCAATAAATATTAATAAATAGACCCCTATATTTTTAATGGAAGCAGATAAAATTAGGACACAGCTCTCTTTGAAAATACATTTTTAGCTAAATCATTGTGGAATCAAATATTGCTCTTTAATATTTAATTGTAGAGAGTTCCAGGCAGCAGAAAAAAGACCTATGTGTCATCCTCAATAATTCAAATTCTATTACAAACCTACTGGAAGTCTTAAGGTCCTGACTTGACAATATCAGATGCTAAGATTATGTACACACGTCAGATGATTCTTGCCCGATACGAATGAATGGGCTTCATAATCTGACATGTGTATAATGGTTACAAGACGCCATTCATGTATCTGTGCTGATGGATCCATTAATGATCCACAATGAACAACCACAGTACATGAATGATCCACAATGAACAACCACAGTACAAATGAAGGAAGGCGAGCACACCGAGGTGCCATTCTCTTGTCGCGCCATCTCCATAGAACAGAATAGTGCTGTATATACATTGCTCATTTGTTCATCTGTCACTATTTTGTCTTTGAAAACAACCATGAAAGAGAGCAAAAAAATATTTTTCACCCAGATTACGTTTTTATCATATGGCAAATATTTTCTTATGTGGTGGTAGGCCCAAAAGAAATTGCCCCATTCCCTTGATTTAAATATACCTGTACATATAATGAATAATTATGCACTCTATGCACCGTTCATTTTAATGAAGTGACCTACTCCCCTTCCCAAAACCTTAAAAAATCAGTAGGGGGTAAAGTTTACCTCGCCTTTCCCTGAGTTCTACTGTAGTGCATGCAGTAATGTTATCCTTCTGCTGATGGATTCCTGGACAATATTGAGTACTCCAAGCTTCACAAGGGGATGATGCAGCAGGATTGTCTGCAATACAAAGTTTGGGCTACTCGATATTTCGATGATTGCTTTGGAAGATAGATGAGATCACTCTCACTAGGTACACAAGGGAGATGCCTAAAAAGATAGATTCTTCAATTTAGGGGCAAAGTCCATTTTAAATGACATATATGTATGGGGGGGGGGGGGTATGTTACTGTGCTGCCATTATTTAACCAACCGTCATTATTGACTTGTATTTATATAGCAGAGACATTATAAGCAGCACTTTACAAAGTCCGTATTCATGTCACAAGCTGTCCCCCAAAGGGGCTCACAACCTAACGTCCCTACCATAGTCATAGGTCACTAACACAGTCTAAGGTCAATTGTTTGGGAGAAGCCAGTTAATCTAACTGCATGTTTTGGGATTTTATGGAATGTAAGTGTTATGTTATTTCTTTATAAAAATGATAGCATTTAATTATTTAGTATATAGTGTAAATTAGTCCTTGTCGTAGAGAGTAAACACAACTTTTACCAGTCCTTCTTATGTCCTCTTTATGACTTTTCTAGTATTATCGATACTGGGCACCATGGAAAATCTTTCTTATTTGCGGTTTGATTTGTGCCCTCGCCACTGCCATTGGAATCATGACCACTGTATTTATTGTATCGAACCGGACTAATCCAACAAACAGCAACAATGGAAATATTACATTTTCCACCAGCCAGACTACAACTGCCAACCCAACATCACCACAATCTGGTCTTGGTGGTACAACATCTTGCTTGGATTATATACTTCCCCTCTGGAAAATAAAGGTAGGGTAAATTAACCTAATTTATTCTATTCAAATTATCTTGTGATAACCTCATGAGTAGAAGTATTATGCTCATGGATATAGGGTGAAAACTGATTTTTTAGGAGGGGGTATGCCAAACAGGGTAAGTTGGGTTTTTGCTATACATGTTAAATAAATATAGAATGAACATTCTGCATATAAAAGCAGTATTATATCTGTTTAACACTTCAAGGCAAATTATGAAGACTCCTTTAGTTCACTTTTGTCGACTTGTATTTTTATACAATCAAGACCTTGTTTACCAGAAATTTTAAATTCGTATTTCCTTTTAATATAAAAACACCAGAAGTGGACCTATGATTAAAATATACACACTGCATACTACCAAAATTATATAACTATATTATGAAATTTCAAAAAATTTGTTTATCTCTTTCCCAGTTTATAAAACTGCTGCCCCTGAGTTCATGTGGCCTAGAGTGACCTAAAGCCAAGGCAAAGGATCACATTGGGTTTGACTTACCTAGCTTTGTGGGTTCCAGAGAACGAGCTGCCCAACATACAATTACAAAAAATGTGGCCTGATATTGGGAGGTTGATGGTTATTTTGAACCTGGTTGGAAGTTCGCATAAATATGAATTTATTTTATTAGGTAAAAGAATGTTAATTTAGGCATACATCTGGTTTTGGATTAGGTTTTGATTTATTATGGATACATATTTTAGTTTGTTAAATCTACTCTACTATTTTATTAGGTATATATGCTTTGTTTCCTTTTCATAGAATGAGACATTTGAGGGAGGAAGCCTGCACTGTGCCAGATACAGAGAGAACCTGACAAATTATAAAAGTATAGAAGAACGCATATTTGGAACATTTCTCTATGAACATCAATCCAGAATATCTTTATGTGTTTTATATCTGAAGCCTGGGGGTCTACGTGTCCCACATTGGAATATGAAGGCTCATGTACATGGGTTTGTCATCCAGGTAACTACAGATTCCTAATGTAAAACGACAAAAATATAACTGAACAACTATAAATAGATGCTGCTATGCAAATAATGAAAATAGTGAAAAATAGATACTTACATGGCACAAAAATGGATTTTCCATATCCACTGTATTTTTGTTTATAACAAAAACACTGCCCCTGATTCATCATTGAAATCCGCGATCGCTGGGAGCGCGAACGTACGCGCGGCCAGCGATCGCGGATTACCGCGGTCCAGACTCGAGTATGCGCGTACACTCGCCTCACTACCAGCCGGATTCCAGCC
>NC_092863.1:87163545-87191260 GCF_032062135.1 Pyxicephalus adspersus
GAATGATTTTTTAGGGGAACAGTGACTTTTAATGCATGATCGCCAGTAAAAAGCTGTCGGATAAGCGCGGCTCCATGCGCAAGCTTTTTCAGTTGTTAAATAGCGCGATCGCGCACGATTCCGGATCGCTAATACGAATGCGCGACCGATAATCCGATTTTGCTTGATGAATCAGGGGCACTGTATCCACAGCTATGTATGTGTCATATTATTCTGTGAAAAGCAGATTTAGTTTACTAATCTGTGACAATTGGTATTTGTCATAATGAGTAATGAATGCCATGTAAGTGCTGACAATGCATAATTACAATCATTATGACAAATACATATGTAATATAGCTTAGTGAATTGAGCCTTCTGCATATGTTATCTATAGATTACCACTACTCTTTTCTCTTTCCTTCTTTCTCTCCTCTGGCTGATATGTTAAGCAGGTGGTGAAGGTGGAATAAAATGCATTTTAATGTCATGATCAGAACGGCACAGTTATATAGGTGGTGACATGCATGTGTTTATGCCGTTTGCTAGGATAAAAGGGAGATGAGTGCACATACAAGTTGGTGGTTGAATCGATAGGTGATGTTTCTTGGCAGCCTTTTCAGTACTTTAGTGTAGATTTGGTTGGGTTAGGGATTTGTGTGTTACACCATGAGGCCTTGAAAGGCTCTGAGTCTTCAATATAGCAGGTTTTGGAACTAAAGTACTGGTTAGAGCTCTGGGTATCTGTTAAAAAGCTGATCTGCGCATGTGTAGCTTCAGCTCCAGTTACCAGGATACCTAGCAATCCCGGCTTCCTCTGCACGTGCTGGGAATTATTAAGTTATGTGTGCCCAGCCTTGCCAATCAAGATGACCAAAGATCAAATCCAGGAAGCGAAGAAAGAAGAAAACGTTGGTGTCCTGCGACGGAATAGGGACAGGTGAGTATTATGTGTTTAGTTTCCTAAAGATTGCAGAATTGAAGGTAAAATGTTATATTTATAGATTTCTCCTAATTGAATCTTTTTTTCATTTTTAAGGGAACTGTGTGGGTCGGTATAATAGAAGAAAATGGTGAACCCGCTGTGACATTCAATGTAACATGTGGCCAGGTTTTCTTTGTGCCCAGACTCAGCCTTCACTGGATAAAGAATATCGGAAACACAGAAGCTATCGTGCTTCTTTTTTTTTCAACTCATGAGGAGTTTTTCACCACAGAGCTTGGCGTGGTGATTTCAGAAACCGACAATGTAATACTGGAGAGGTCACTTTCGGTAAGTCATTAGCTATTCAGGGTTTATATACACTTCAGCTGAGTCAGATCTGACTCTTAGAGCTCAATTTATAAAACACCAGAGAATGAGGGAATGTTGGATTACCTGTTTAATAAATAAAGCTTCTCGAGTTGTGAAAGCAACAATTATACTAGCTGGAAAGCATAGCCTGCTTTTCCATTATACATACTAGACATTAAAAATGTTAACATTTTTAAAGATATGACCTTCGTTAAACAGAATATTTAGGTTAGGTTGAATGTTGATGTGTGTGTTTCAAAATGACAATAGCTTTCCTTTGACAACAAGAGATATTTAACATCTTTTTCACAAAACCAGCAAAAAACACAGTGGGAGACGTGGCATTTGGGTAAAATGGGCACATGTAAAACACCCCCTTACCAGCTTCATTATTGAAGGCTGTAGGCTGGATGAATGATAGGAGCCCTTCCACTGTCAGAGCTGGACCCTGCTATCTAACTGTCAATCAATATAGTGTGAATTTGTATGAATAAATATTTTATTTGACTAGATATTTAATTTTAAAAACTGGTCTTGACCTTGAGCTCTGTCGGTTTTGTTAACCCTAAAATAACACACATTATAAAAAAAATTGCTGGTAGCAACAATAAGCATTCAAATAAGCAAGCAGCAAAAAGCATAAGAAAACAGAAATCACAAAGCAGTATTACAAAAAGTATTATAAAACCACGAAACAACAGTTTGTCAAAAACTGCACTCAATAAAAAGTATCACAAAACCAGAAAACAACAAAGCAGCATCGCTGCATCAGTAAGCAAAAATCAGTATAAGCAAATTCACCAGCAACAATGAATATAAAAAAACTGAAAGCAACGAGTATAACAAAACCAGCAAGAATGGGGAAGTATACCGAAACCAGCAAAGCAGCATCATAAAATAAAGTAAGGAGCATGAAACCTATTCAATAAAACATTTTGAGAAAATTTTTAGCCTTCGATATTGTTAATATTAGTGAGTTTTTTAGATATTGGCGATATTTCTCACTTACGAGTATCAAGCTGACATTCAGATTCTCGCTGTCACATTTTGATAATGTATACATTTTCTGTGGTTGTATTACTTACTAGGAAAATTCTAATTAATAGGTGTGGAGGGTAGAGGAGTTGCAGCTAAAGAAAGTTTTGGCAAAAGTCCCATTTACTTTTTGGCAGGTTGTGTGAATATAATTTATTACATTATAAAATTCTGATGTTCTGGAGTCCTTGATATACTCTTATTTTGGAAGCAAAAATGTTATAGGACCATTATGCAAATAATTTCTCAGGAGGTTTTGTAAAGGTTTTTTTTTTTAAAGCTTACATTGATAAAAAGCTAATGTGTTACTATAGTTAGCTTTTGTAATCTCCTCTATTTCAAGGGACTAGAAGAAGTGTACTAAACCAATCAGGACTCTATTTCATTTATTGGTTCACCTTTATTTGTACCAGAAAATAGGATGAATTTGTATGCCACAATAGAAAACATTACCTTTTTTTATCAATTAAACTAATTTTGGAAATTTCAATGAATAAACCATCACAAATATTTTTCCCTTTTGATGCTAATAAAATTCACCTGTTTTCTTATATTGGTAAGTATGAGCTTTAGCCACTTTTAGGAACCTTAGACAGCATGGGGACAGTCTGAATTCATTTTCTGATCAGTTCACCTCTGCTTGTGCTCATGGTGGTTGTGGTGGGTGAACTAGAGTTGTAGGTGGGACAATAACTATTTGACATCAGGAACAGGTGGCTAAAACAGGTCACCAATTCAGATTTAGTTTGTATTGAACATTATTAGCTCTAGGCATCGCATTCTGTTTTGCAGCAACAATTCTACAAGGGTGGGTAAGACAGCTACTGGGTGGCCAGTTCTAGCCAAACCTCTATTTTCTTGGCCCAGTAATCCATCAGGTTTAAAGTAATCCGGCACATTGGGCCTGACAGATACAATGATACCATCTACCCTATATGATCTTCAAATACCTTGCCCTCTTTTTTACCATGGCTGGATATAGTTGTCCATCATGTTCGATTGGCTGTAGTCAACCCTACCCAGCCTGGTGCTTGTGTTGAGTCTGGCAGTGTTGGGAGAGACGAAGGCAGCACTTGTATGCACCTTACAGGAAAAGGCTGTCCTGAGTAAACGTACAATGTTTGTTCATAATTGCAGAATTTTGCATCTCTTTCAGTAGGTTTGGAAAACCCCTATACGTGCTGTCATAGCAAGGGTTAACAGATATGGCTATCCGGTAATCATCTTTATGTTTAAAACCAACAAAATACCTGTCACTGCAAAAACAAACAAGTTTATTATCAATATTTTTACTACCACGTGGTTATAAGCTTCACCCCTATTTCATTTCAATAGTAGGAAGGTATTAGGTAAATTAGGGAGTGGGGGGAACAACCACCTATAGCTCCGAGTATACTGTATGTGTTATTTGGTGGAAAATGAGATCCATTGATTCCATGTGTTGTCAAAGTCTAGGAGATTATTTTTAAGAGTGCTAACGAATCTATCATTGATAATCCATTTGTGTTAGGCCTTATTTCCAGCTTCATTGCCATTTAACATTTGCAATTAGTGGTGAACACTACAGCAAATCCTACAAAGAAACACCCCTATCCTCCACCCCAATCACCATTTTTGATGTAGTAGTGGCATGCTTCTAGAGGCTGATACCACTACATATAGGTCTATGACCACAATGAAAGTTTATGGATCCAATACACATACAATAGGCATTTCAAGCATACATTTCACTGGAAGCCTGGGGGTGATTTACTAAAATAGAATTTATGCTTTTCACTTAATAGCTTAGTAAATGTGGTGAAATTCACTTTGCAACGAATACCCAATTGCGTTAAATAAAATCTGAAAAAACAGGATTTTTTCTTGCACATGATTGGATGATTGAAGTCAGCAGAGCTTAACCTAATTTACTAAGCAAAGTGAAATATATAGGGATTATTCACTTGTAGTGTGACCATCCTATTTTTTTAGTAAACCAATATGCAAATTGTTTTAGAAGATGTTATTGTATATAAAAAAGGTTAACCTGGTTGATGATCTGATCATCTGCCTTTCATGGCCACATTTAAAAGTTGTGATAAGGCTGGAAAAAGTGGAGATCAGTGGTGACTTCAAGAGAATGATCAACCTGTAATAAACTTGGCCCTATAAAACTGGTGACTTGGAGAAAAAAAAGAGTGGCAAAATTTTATCTGATAAAAAAGAAAAGATACGTGCTCCATCTGGTGGCTTTTATTATAAGAGAACATAGAAATCCCTTTATTCCTTTATAAATATTTCATTTTTTCACTGGTGTATTTATAGCCTCTGTCTGGAATGGATTTTATCCAAGCTATCAGAAGGAACACTTCTCAACTAATTATTCTGGGTCCCATAGCTGGAAATTATCAACAATCTCCATCTAACACTGTCCTGAAGTACTTTTTGGACATGGAAGGTAAGTAGGCACAGTAGTGAACATTTGTAACTGTCACATGACTAAAAGATATTATATTTTTATATTTTGGTCCTAAACCACAGGCAGACATTTATTTTATAGCAGTAAATCCGACATTCAGCAACATTCACTGGTAGAGTATCAATCACTGATATTTAAAACACATTTATCTAGAACCAACTTTCTCGATCTTATTAACATGGGGAAACCCTTGAAACAATATATTACTATAATTAATATATCCACAGCTCACAGTACATTAGCATGGTGCTCATTAGGAAGAATGTCTCTTACATTACTGGCCATTGGGAAGGATGTCACCTTACAGATAGCCAAAAAGATCATTTGTGTCACCTAAACTTACCTGAGAGGTACAAATTATTTATGGCTCATGGAACCCCTATCAACTTCTGGAGGAACTCTAGGATTCCACAGAACCCTGGTTGAGAAAAACTGACCTCCAAAACTGACTCCACCGGAGAATATTTCTGTATGTCAGATTCACTGCTTGATGAATTGACTACATATATAGTTCATACATACAGAACAAGAACAGATACTGAAAATGACTCAAATGACATCTGTGTGTTGACTTTGTATTGTATCAATGTGAACATAGAAATGTAACATGGGGCTCTCTGTACAAGGTTATGTGGTGTGCTGGTTATAAAGTCTTTTAAACTGTTATAATACAAATTTCCTTTATACTACACTTACAATAGTTGCATTACATGTTGAATTATAGGTGAAAGGAAATCTGTGTATAACAATATAATAACAACCTGGGCTCGTTTCCATGAGAACACCGCAGGACTGACACAAAATACCATCATCTATGGCAATTCCATATTTTCGGTAAGGCCTGTTTTTTTTTTTAAACAGTTATAAATGTTGTTTCTCTGTTAAGGAGGAACTTTTGTATATTTTCAGTACAAATAATAACTCTGGCCAGTTTAGGTTTATTACCATTCGTATTCAGACAGTTAAAAGTTTTCTTGTGATGGGTACAGAGAATAAATGCAAATGGATCGTTTTAGGACTGGACCAGAGCACATCAATAAATTAAATATGTGAACAGTGGCTGTTTTTGTTATTTGTAACTCTGTTCGGCCAGTCATGTGCACAATGCTTCCAATGCACAGACCTTTCTGCAGACTGCTCTGCAGTTTTTTAAGACCGCCTGGTTTAGGACCCAACCCAGTGTGTGATTGGGCCAAGAATGAGCAGCCACACATCTCATCAACTTGGAAAGCACACATTGGGCCTGATTTATTTAAGCTCCCCAAGACTGGAAAAGATAAATTATGGCGTGTCCTTCAGCTCCAGAGCTCACTTGTGGTTTGTCTCTGTAGGAAAAAATCATGTGATTTGCTGATTTCTGTATGGGATTGTAAAATGTATAAGATATTACTTATCTAGTAATGTAAATACAATGCATCTCCAGAAAACCACTAAACTCCAATAATGTTTGTGCTACAAAGTTTCCCAATAAGGAGAACAACGTACATACTTCCTATATACATATATAATTCTGAGCAAGCATGTATCATGGTTGGAAAAAAACTGAGTGATGCATTTGGAATTTTTTCTTTGCAGTATCCTGGTACACTTAGCTTGGGAGTGGTGACCATAAAGCCACTTGGCCTCCTGGGACCATATTACAATCTAAATGCCCATGAAATGGCTTATGTACTCAAAGGTTGTGGAAAGGTAAGTAAATATAGTTTATGACTAAAGCTTGTAAAATCTTGGCCTAATCAGACTATTTCACTTGTATGGTGAAAAAAAGTCTTTATTTATTTGTGAGAATGGATTTATTCTTGATGTATATTTATTACAATGCCTCCAGTTGTAAATTCAATGGGGACCTAGTTCCCAGGCAGTTCCACTTACCTTTTTTAAATGTTAAATAAAGCTAGACAAGGCTTTTTGATGACAGGTTTTATTGTAGATGAACGTGTAACAGTGAAATGAATACACCAAATGTATATCAGGCAATACAGGACCGTGGTCCCTCCCAACTAACCCTGGATGGATACTCAGACTTGCCTATGGTGATTCTTGTCCTAACACTGATTAGTTACCTGTATTGGCCCAGTAGGATACATTGCAGCAGTACTGTTAATGGATTCACTCGAAAATACACATTATTCAGATATTTCCACATTTCATTTGGTGGAAACATAGCAAGGGTTAACAGATATAGCAAGGGTTAACAGATATGGGGGAAGCATAGCAAGGGTTAACTGTTTGGCAAAACCAAATACAAGAACAGAACGCAATGTGAAATCATGCTTTGAGAAAAATAAACTTTTGGCTTAGTCTCCACGGACGTTTACCCCAGCATTTACCCTGAGGCTTTAAAAGCCCATGTTTGAAATTCACATGCACTCTAATGGGCTAATCTACACCAGGTTTTTGAGCATTATAGATAACATTTCTTGCAACATTTTAAAAATTAAAATGTGGTAGTAAAAAAGCAGGAAAATGCGGAAAAATGCGGTATAGACGTTTTCCAGCGGTTAAAAGGCAAGCTTTAAATTGCTAGTAGAAGTGCATAAAAACGCATATTATCGTGGTAAGAACATTTACATAAGTTTTTAAAAATGTCTGTGTAGACCCAGCCTTACTAAAGGTATAATAATAGGAATAAACCCAGATGAAAATGTTAGGCTTGTCATGACCAGAGTCTTTTTGACAAGCTGTATACAATGCAATAATATATAATAATAAAATATATAATAAATAATAAAATATACTGGTAACCTAAAGCAAAGCAATATTCAACTGTGAACCTAAAGCCTAAAGCAAATATAATATTCATATTTAAACAAATTACAGATTATACTATTAACTACCTAGGTTATAGAATATACCAGTTACCTTTTACTCTCTACTAGTGTTGGTGTTCGAATTCGGGTTATTCTTATATTCGACCCGAAAATGGCTGTTCGAATTCGGGTAGACCTGACCCGAAAAAAACGAGACTCGACGGTAAAAATTCAGATAAAAAAAATGTAAAAAAAGTTTAAAAAAAAAATAAAAGTTAATGTTATATTAATTTATTGAGTGTTTGTGTTTATTTAAATATTTTTTTTTTATTTACAGGTTATACTACAATGACATGATATCTCTTACTCTGTAACACACTTTCCAGCATAGTAATATTATGATACATTTGTTACATTTTTCTTTTATTCACTGTGAGAAAAATGTAACAAATGTATCATATTACTGTGTGCGTTACAGAGTAAAGCTGCGTACGCACGTGCAATTTTTGTCGTTGGAAAGGATCTTTCACGATCTTTTCCAACGACAAAGGACTACACGATGCATGAACGGTGCTGTACATACAGCACCGTTCTGCTGTATGGAGAGGGGAGGGGGAGAGCGACGGAGCTGCACCCTGCTGCGCGCTCTCCCCCTTCCCTTGCATTAGGATCGCTCGTCGTTCAACGTTCGTGGATCCGCCAGGACGGATCCACGGACGATGAACAACGCCGACTGTACACACGCCAGATTCTCGCCCGATATCTGGCCGATGCCGATTATCGGGCGAGAAAAATCTGACGTGTGTACCCAGCTTAAGAGATACTTGCTGGCCGGGCATCTCCTCAATAATAGCAGCAGTGTCTGTAATCATTGAGAAGAGTGTGCGATCCCCAGGGCACTACAGGTTAATTAACACCTGTGGTGCCCCTGTAGTGTAGTAACATCTGTAGTGCCTCGGGGATGGTAGTGCAGAGTTTATCTGCAGTTCAGTTCCCACAGTCACATGACCGTGGGAACTTTGCGGTCACAGCTGTGACTGCAGGCGATCCCCGGGCACTAGAGATTGAATGGGGACAAGTTTCCCCATTCATCACATCTAGTGCCCTGCGTTCTTGGATAGAGAAACTCTAACCAAGGACACATACTACTAGTACAGTGCAGCAACAGCAATCAGGATCGCTGCTGCATCCCTGTAGTATGTGTTCCTGGATAGAGTTTCTCTATCCAAGAACACAGAACTACCTATCCAAAAACACATACAACTAGTAAAGAGCTGCAAGAGCAAAAATAAATAAGCTAAAAATAACCTGAATTCTCCCACCATTGACTTCAATGGTGTTCGAATTTGGCATTTGATCACCCTAGCAATATCTCACGATCAAATAGCTGTTGAATCGATAAATAAGATATTCGACCAACACTATTCTCTACACTTCACCTAAAGAGAAAAGAAATCTGTGTTCCATTGGTGGCCAACCAAAAAATTTATGAACATCTGACAATCACATATGAGCATCTTTATGTGATTGTTGGTCACTTTACTTCAAACCCATTGGCAAAAGTTGAAGCTAAAAGTTAAAACAGCCTACACATGTGGGACATCAGTGTGTATTTGTGCCCATGGAGTCAAAAAGGATTTGTGAGGTCAGATAATGATGTTGGATAAGAAGACATGGCTGGCAAGCGGTATTTCAATTTATCCGAAAGGTTTCAGTGGGGTTAAGGTCGGGGCTCTGTACAGGTCAGTTTAGCTCCTTCAAGCCAAACTAAGCAAACAATGTCTTTATAGAGCTGACTTTTTGCAAGGGGCAAGGTTGTGCGGGAATAGGAAAGAACTGTTCTTTAATTATTTCAAAACATGCGCAACAGTGTAAATATGTTTGAATATTGTAGCAAAAAAGACCTTCAGCACCTTTACTGAACTATTTAGATGAGTCTCCACATAGTTTTGACCATGCAGTATAATTTTTCAAACTTACTTATATTTGTTTATTATTTAGTTTTATCTTAAATTTATTTAAATGATGTAGTATTACCAATACCTTTAAGCCTTACTCAGTAACTAGTAAGAATCTCCAAATCACTTTGGCATGACCCAAGGGAACCAAGTACACTGTTTGCAAATGATACAGTAAATGTGCCTTTTTCACATATTTTTTCTATCCCAAGGTTGTGTTTAATTACCCTCCATTTTGGAAAAGTTTCACCAAAGATATTACATAACTATAATGGGTATAATAAACTATATACTTATTTGGAACATGGGGTACCTTTTTATTGTACTGAGGCTCCTAGTTGGATTTTTAGTTAGCTTTTAGGAAGTGTCCTGATTGTCTGTTTGTTAATATGGATCATCGACTAAACATATGTATTGTTTTGACCAGGTTGGAATAATCAGCACAGAAAAAAAAGAATGTGATGTTGTTGCTGGGGATGTACTCTTTTTCCCTGTTGGACATCTTCATTACCTAAACAATACATGTGGTGAAGACTTGATATTGATCAGAGCTTTCAGCACACCTGGAAAGGTAAAAAAAATACACTTTATCATATGTGTACATAAACAGTATAGGTGTGCATAGCAAAACGATACTGTGAAAAGCAAAATGATTACATGGATGTTGTACTGCCTTACATGTTCTGTATCTACCTGTATCAGGTAGCACTACATTCATAGGAGCTGTTGGATCTTCATTAGGGCATTAGGGTGATTTTATTTTGCCAATACTGGTAAGTGACATTGCAAAATATTAATACAGTGCATAAAGAATGCAAAATAAATGCAACTATGAATGGCATGTGATACCTCTATTCCTCTGTTGCAGTTTCTCTTCTCCCAAGACTTACCTGCCACACTGTTCCCTGGCTCCCAGCAGCTTTGCCTCTATAGGCCATTCAGACCCACATGGGCAGGGGGATGGAGCAGAACACTTCTGCAGCTAGTCACAAAGTCTGCAGCTCACAAAGCAATCTCAGCTGCAATGAGTCTGTTGACTTAGTGTTTCCTTTGCTTAAAGGGGCCACCAGACAGCAGAGCAAAGACAGAAACATTACTCCTTCAGGGGATACAGTAGTCTACATTGGTCTTTATGGTCTCTGGAGTGTGCCTTCAGCACCCAAGCCTAGATTAGGGGTATCACCAAAATCTTAAATAATATTAGTTCAAATAATTACATTAAATTAAAATATAAAGATCAATAGAAAAAATAGGCATAATATAACAATGTGTGAAATCTTTAAATTCCATGGGGTTTGCAGTTTCATTGGGGAAAACCCTGTTGTATATAGAGAGAAAAGAACATAAAGAGAAAGAAGAGAAAGTCAAAGGTTTATTTCAGAAGAATTTGAGTGAAACAGAAGAAAAGGAAACAGAGGGGTAGATCCCCAGTCACAAAACACTTAGGCTAGGTCTACATGGACGTTTTCCCCAGCGTTTAACCTGAAGATTTAAAAGCCTATGTTTGAAATTCCCATGAATTCCAATAGGCTAATCTAGACTGGGGCATTTCCTTGAGGCATGTTTTTGAGCGTCAAAGATAACGCTCCTTGCAACATTTTAAAATTTAAAATGCAGTAAAAACACAGACTTTTTCCAGCGTTTTAAAGGCAAGCCTAAAACACGCTAGTAAAAGTGCATTAAAAAGAATATAAAAGGTTGTAGAAATTTTAGTTTTTAAAACCGTTCATGTAGACCCATCCTAAATTATTCCTCAAATAAACTTTAACATATTCACTTCATTTCAAAAGTTGTGTTCCAACAAAAGGACAATGTGTGAAGCAAAATCCTAAGGAATGATCTGCTATAAAAGTAAATAATATGTAGACAAAAACTAGCTAAAGGAGGACAGATAGGGATCAGCAGCACTGTGAAGGAAAATACAGAGAAAAAAAGAGTAAACACCAGAAAAAGGCACATTTTCTGGGTACATAGTGCTTTAGCAAATTAAATGCAGGATTTACATCTACTTTAGTGAGCCTAATTAAACAATACTTCACTGGGAACTTGCACTTTTATTTCTTATGGAGAGGCAGACTTTACTGGAGCTATATAAAGGCATGGGACCCATTTACGGATCAGCTCCCGATTTTCCGGGAATTCAGAGTTTTAGCCTTGATTCCGATAGTTCTGAGAAAAAAAGCAGAACTTTGAATCCATGAATTTGAGATGAATGTGAAATTTGAAATGAAGAAAGACAGACAACAATAGATCAACCAAAATGTAAAACTCCTGAACAAAGTATTGTCCCCTAAATTTCTGAGGATGTCAGGGGGAAAAAAAGAAAAAAAATGCAAAACCATGTAACTTTGACAAAAATTAATGTTAAATAAAAGGCATTTTTTTAAATGCTGACTATTGTCAGCCCCTGACTTTTCATTTTTATTGCAAAGGCCCAAAACCTAATATTGTCACCAAAATTGCATTGGGGGGATGGTCAACATACAGGAAAAAAATGCAAGTGAAAAAATTTAGGTATGGGGGCAAAACATGTTTGTAAAACAAAAGGGGTTGTTTAGAATCCCATTGTTTGCCTTAGCAATATGTTTATGTCTTATCAAGAAATATTTATAATAATTTTGTAACATTTTTTTCCTTTCCAAAATAAAAAAAGTTTTTTAAAAATCTGCATTTGGTCTGCCCTAATACTAAAACCAGGCTAAAGGCTTGGGACCCTTACGGATAAGAAATGGGGTCATTGAGAGTTTGCACCCCCACCCACAAAAAGACCCTGTAAGCATTGAACTTACTGCAGTGTGCAAGCCCCCTTTAATAAGGGAGGCCTGATATCCGGATTTCCCCAACTTTAGCCCTTATAAATTAAAAAACTACTAAAAAAAATAACTTCTTTTTTTTTCTTTTTTTTATTCCCATTCATGTTTGTTTTTTTCTATAATTCTTTAGTTTTTTTTACTTGGGAACTATTCATATAGGGTAATTTCACCACCTACCCTCCAACTGCCAGTAATATTTTCGACAATATTATGTTCAGGGTCTTTGCATTTACTATTACAAAAGTTGTCAGTCAGCAATAGCCTACATTTACAGAATTATTATATCAAGCCTATACTTTAAATTGGAAAGTTGGATTTCCAAATTCAGAAATTCCAATAATTTCTAGTCCCAATGCATAGGGTCAACATACACAATTTTTGTAATTGAATAATCAAAGCTGAATACACTATATCTTTGTTTTTTTTTAGGTGGACATTTTGTTTTTCGATTATTTTTTCCCCACCATTCCAGTAATCATCTTGGCTCAGTTTCTCCAGCAACCAGAAAGTGTTTTTGGACAAATCCCTGCTAAAAGATATAATGTCACCTTTTTGTTTTATTATGGAAATGTTTGCATAGTGCAACCTGAAACTCCAAGAACAACATCTTCCAATTTACCAGGAAATACAACAACTACAGGAAAGACAACAACTACTACAACAGCAACAATGTCTTCTATGAAAATATCTCCTACAACTAAAAGAACTTCTCCAACAACACAGACAACAATGCTAACATCAACAACTACAAAACCACCCTTCACAAGAGATTCAACCACTACTATAACATTATCAACCCCAACAACACAGATAACAACCTTAACACCAACCACCACAACAGCGCCTACAACAAGACTTGTTACCACCACAGCAGTTCCCTCAACCACACAAACAACTACAGTAACACCAACTACTACAACAGTCCCTGCAACTACTACAACGGCACCTCTTAGCAGTTCCCTCAACCACACAAACAACTACAGTAACACCAACTACTACAACAGTCCCTGCAACTACTACAACGGCACCTCTTACCACCACAACAATCCCTTCAACAACACAGATAACTACTACAGCTCCAACTACTACAACAGCCCCTATTACAACTACAACAGTACCTGTTACCACCACAACAATTCCATCAACAACACAGATATCTACCATAGCTCCAACTACTACAACAACCCCTCTAACAACTACAACAGCACCTGTAACTACAACAACAATTCCATCAACAACACAGATAACTACCATAGCTCCAACTACTACAACAACCCCTCTAACAACTACAATAGCACCTGTTAGCACAACAACAATTCTGTCAACAAGACAGATAACAACCTTAACGCCAACTACCTCATCAGCTCCAACAACAACACCTGTTACCACCACAGCAGTTCCTTCAACCACACAACCAACTACAGTAACCCCAACTACTACAACAGTCCCTGCAACTACTACAACGGCACCTCTTACCACCACAACAATTCCATCAACAACACAGATAACTACTACAGGTACAGCTACTACAACAGTCCCTATTACAACTACAACAGCAGCTGTTACCAGCACAACAATTCCATCAACAACACAGATAACTACCATACCTCCAACTACTACAACAACTCCTCTTACAACTACAACAGCACCTGTTACCACAACAACAGTTCCTTTAACAACACAGATAACAACCTTAACACCAACTACCATAGCAGCTCAAACAACAACACTTGTTACCACCACAGCAGTTCCCTCAACCACACAAACAACTACAGTAACACCAACTACTACAACAGTCCCTGCAACTACTACAACAGCACCTCCTACCACCACAACAATTCCATCAACAACACAGATAACTACTACGGCTCCAACTACTACAACAGCCCCTATTACAACTACAACAGCACTTGTTACCACAACAACAGTTACCCCAACAACACAGATAACAACTTTAACACCAACCACCACAACAGCCCCTACAACAACACTTGTTACCACCACAGCAGTTCCCTCAACCACACAAACAACTACAGTAACACCAAATACTACAACAGTCCCTGCAACTACTACAACGGCACCTCTTACCACCACAATAAATCCATCAACACAGCCCCAATTACAACTACAACAACACCTGTTACCACCACAACAATTCCATCAACAACACAGATAACTACCATAGCTCCAACTACTACAACAACCCCTCCAATAACTACAACAACACCTGTAACCACAACAACAATTCCATCAACAACACAAATAACTACTTTAGCTCCAACTACAACAACAACTTCTCTTACAACTACAACAGCACCTGTTACCACAACAACAAATCCTTCAACAACACAGCTAACAATTACTACTCCAGCATCCACAGTTGCAACAACTACAGAAATTACATCTACTATTGCAACTTCTACTTCATCATCCACAACAGCAGTAACAACACCTACAACCTCTGATTTTACAGAAAACATTTTTAGTGTTGGTATTAGTGAACCTCCAAATTACTATTATTATTATTATTATTATTATTAATAACAAGGTTAGATATTAAATAATTTGAATGAATCTCCATTATGTCAATTCCAATTAAATGTGTACTTCAAAATAGTAAATAGGGAAGGACAATTCTTCTGAATCGACACTTTCTTCATAAATGGGGCATCTATAATACTTACTCCACCTACTATATTTTCTGATATGTTCAGTGGTACCTTTGTGTCAAAAGGAGGTTGTTAGTTGACTATAAAGATAGAATGAATAAAGTGCTTTACAGGTACTGTAGCCTAAACAATCAGTAATCAGGAATTGCTATCTTTGCCTTTACAATACAATCACATTTAGAAGAAAAGAGAAGGATTAGAAGCTTTTAATTTATTTTTGCATGTGTCTCACTGATGAAAGTCACTCATAAATAGGTCATTGGGAAAATTGGTCCACAGTTAAATTAAAATTTTAAAAACTTTAAGTTGCCTAGTTTTGGTGGAAAATCACTGGGAAAGGACAAAATGGTGCCAGTCTCAATCCCTTTTTTAAGATCAGTTCACCTCTAATTGTGTTGAGAAAAAAAATTTACACCTCAATAGGAAAAAACTACTAATTAAAACTCAGTTCTGTGAATTCACTTTTTCTCTCCTTGTTGTTAATAAAATAGCCTGCTTTTTTTATTGTGAATATATATATATATATATATATATATATATATATATATATATATATATTGCTTCCATTGGCAGTGATCACATTGCCAGCAGGGGTAGTAGCAGTGTTTGTTTTGTCTTTTCATGGTGGAAAGCAAAGCACCTGGCATATTTTTTCTCACCCTAACTGACCTGGTGAAGGATTGCAGGGCAGCATCTCAGCACACATCTAACATATTGAGGTGAGGAACTGCTGTACTCTGCTGGTGTCAATAGAGATTGAAAATTTTGTGAACAGTAAAGAGAAGTAGAATCATAAGAGGAACCAACCTAGTAGCTAATTTTTCTTACTGTTTTTCTTGGTAATAACAGATACAATTTATCAGACATATCAGTGCAACACAAAGCATTCTATGGACATGTATAAGCACCTGCCCATAGCCACTGCTCTACATATCTACCATTACATGGTCCTGCTATACTGTTAAATTTTCAGGGAAGTCAATATATTATGGGTTATTTGTTCGCCAAGTGCAGAGATGGGTTGGTTTAAGAAATTATGGCAGCTTAATTCACTAAATGTACCACCAATAGCTTGTCAGGATCATGTTTAGATGGCATGCCAGAGGATGGCTGGGAGCGTACTTCTGTTCTCCTGGCAAAACATTTTCCAGTGGAGGACTGATGACTACAAGATCAAAAGGAGAAGGAGGCAAAGGAGGAAATGGACTGCAGGAAAGCGGAATATAGCCCTTTCTGTACATCTGTAACACAAAGTTGCCACCCTAATATTAACTGACTTCTGTGGGCAACAACACAAGCAGAAACAGCAGAAGCCATAGCAGCAGTAGCAGCTTTGGGAATAACAACAGCATTTGCTTTTCTTTTACCTTTTTGAGTAATGAATGGAGAATGTGATAGACATGCCTATACAGGTAGCATTCAGTTAACTAAAATCCCATGACATGAAAATCTCAGAGCTTTATGATATTCAGGGGTATCTGCTTCAATTGGAAGAGACCTGCAAACTTTATGAGAAGTTCTGCCGTCTAAAAATGTGTGTTCTTTTAAGTTTAGAGTTGTCACCTTTCTTTCCTTCCCAACCTTGTCTGTTTTACTCCCATATCTTGTCTGGAATGACATCATCATCATTGTCTGAGAATATACCAAACATTTTGCCTCCAAGTACTGTTTGTCTACCTTCCGTTTTTCCAAGATCTGTGTTTATGTAATACACAGCTACCACTACTACTATCTCCACTTTTACCACCAGCATCACTACTACAGATACCAGCAGATGCAGAATCAAGACAATAAATAATATTTGTGATATTATTATCATATATGCCATCCTCCTCTGAAATGTTGTCTTGTAGTTCCCCCAGATTGAATGGACATCATCCCACAAAATTCCACAGCACAAAAATAGAAAAAACAATACAATGTTATGTACTGGTAACATTTATATCATGGCTGTATAAAAATAATGTTTTTTTTATTGTAAATAAAAAATATTTTAAATATGCATATTTTTAAAACCAGACCCTTTATTAGGTTTAGGACCTTTCTAAATAGGAAAAGGGACAGCAAGCTTGTGTATCTGCTCACCTTTCCATAAAAAGTTTCTGGTTTTCCCAAAATGGAATGGGGTAAAAATCATGTAGTATTGGAAACAAAAAAACAAACAAAGCCAAGGCTTGTAGGGGCCACCCAAGAGGAGCGGCTTATTTGGATAAGGGGGCTCCAAGATGTCTACCCTTGGGCATGATTAAAGGGGTACCCATTTTTATAAAGGGTTAAGAAGAATCTCTAGAAAAAAAGGCACCACACAGGATTCGTAAAGTATCTTTGTTGCTGTTTTTTTAAGTAATACTTTCCTTTTGCACAATCCAGCAATGTATTAAGTGTCTCTCAGGCTGTATTACAGTGGTGGGAAACTTGGGGATGATTTTCCTTCTCAAAAATCAGATTCTGTTGGACATCTACAAACATATTTACCTATATTATGCAATATACCTGGTGAATTCAGTAGTACCTCTGTATTCAAAAGAAATTGTTAGCTGACCATAAAGATAAGTCCGAAGAATGTGTTTTACAAGTAGTTCTGCTTAAATGATCAGTACTTAAAAAATGAACAGAATTCATATTTTTCATAAAGTGGAGCATCACTGCTACTCTCAAAGTTCAGCTAAAGGTTCTCTCTCTTCTGTAAAGTAGTGCCACTATTACAAATCAAGAGACCCATTGAAATTTGACATCCTAGACACCTAATCCAAATGATATCATCAAGTTGCCCAAAATTATTTACAAAGTTTAATTATGGCCAGGCTATAGACTTTAAATAATTTGTTACAGCCATGAGAAAAGTAAAGAAGTAAATACTAAGATCCAAAAATACCAATTAATTTGTAGCTTAAAAATGTAAAAATGCTTACCTTGAGGTCTGTACAATGAAAATAGCCGCTAAATGTGGAACATTGGGTTAAAAGAGATGAAAGGAGTACATGTGTCAGAGGTTGGTGGCGAGTAGTGTGGGTTGAATAGCTCAGTGTACGATTCGGCGGATATTTGATCGAATAGCCTGATTTTTTTCGGGTGATTGAGCGCCGAATTCGAACACTATTAAAGTCTATAGGGGGGAAAATTCCACTTATTTTCGTGACAATATAGAACTGCAAGAGCAATCAGGGGAGCTCAGCTCCCCTAATTGCTCTTGCAGCCCTAGCATAACTGTAGTATGTGTTCTTGGACAGAAAATCTCATATGGCCAGGCTGTGCAGCCGTGGGAATCATCCTGTCTTTGTGGAATAACCTGTAAAAGAAATAAAAGTTAGTTACACAAATCACACACATTCAATAAATTAAAGCCACCTTTTTTTTTAACCAACATTTTTTACACACAAATTCGCGAAGTCGAATCCTGTGTTTTTTGGGTTTGGTCTATCCAAATTCGAACAGACATATTTGGGTCGAAAATCAGGACAACCCGAACACCAACACTAGTGGGGAGCATTGTTGTAACTTGGAGGGTAACATGCCTGCCCCCACCAAGATGGTTTCCAGTGTACTCTGCTCATCCCTTGCCACATATTGTTTAACCAGGGCATTATTGCATAGGCCAGCAAGCTCCAATGTAAAGTTTAGCCAGGCTATAAACTTTCAATAGTTTTTTGCAGCCATGAGAAAAGGAAACTTTGCCCTCTTCCATTTCTAAGATTACCAGAGCATATTAAAAAACCTTCTAGGGACTAAAATTGCTTGGTAGTCTAATTATGATTTAAATGATGGACACTACAACTTTGTATCTGTAGGATTAATATAAATACATCTAGCTTTGGATACACGAGAAAGAAACCAGTATGCATATTATAATGCTCACCTTTCCAAACATAACAATAAATTTGTGGCTTAAGGCTGTACAAAACTAGGGAAACCATTTTCACACAAGTGCTGACAGGAGCATTATCACATAATCAGAATATAAACCAAAAATTACAAGTGAGGATTATAGCTTCTTTACATTGCATAGTGAAATTGTTATAACAGCATGAAATTGGTGCTGAAACTGCTTATTATTGTAATCTGGAAGAATTTAAGAAATGCTGCCAACTATCCGGGTGTGCGGGTGGAAGGCGTGGCCATAGGGCGATGGACCTGGATCAACCACATTCTGATTTATTAATTAGATGAAAGAAATACAATCTATGGCAGATTTATTAAGATGTTTGTGAAATTTGATTGTTACTTTCAGCAGAATGATAGGTAATTCTTTGGGAATACAGGAATGCTACTGACTAACACATAGATGGAAAACATATAGGGGAGCTGCTTTACATGTTATTAGATTTGTGTTCCAGTACATCAGTTCTGTGATTTACACAACTCTGCCACAAAACAACAACCTATCTGGCAGGGAAGAAAACCTGATTTTTCAACAGATTATTAATTTCTCTGTTTCCTTTTTTTAAAAATGGTAGTTTCAGTGTAGCAAACCTGATTAGCTCTTTGGGTTGTTTCTCCCTTTTTCAGTCTTGGTTATGCTAAACAAAAATGAAAGAATGCTATTTGAAGTACTATTTACCATGTGTAAGAAAACACCTTAAATACTTTTTTTCAAGGTTTTTAAATGAACTGCATTTGAATGAATATTTGCAATAGCATAATCCTCAAATGTAAAGTAGTACAAGAAAAGTGTTAAGTCCATAAACATATAAATTAAATCGTGTATGACATGAAATATCGTCCATCTAATGTAAAAAAGTAACAATTTATATAAAACTAACAAGCCAATGGCATATGATATATGGATTTTTAAAGACCACCATCTAGCAAGCCCACAGTTTTTTATTAAAAATTCACAAAATGCATATCAAATACCAGATGACCCTCAACAATATAAAATAAACATTCAATTATTATTGGTTAGAACAGGGTAACTAGGACTCCTCTCCTCTCATGGTATTCATATTATCTTTCTGAAGCCCAACGTGTTTCGCGGATTATTAGCTTTGCTTAATCAGGATCTTAATCTTTCGATTAAAAGAGAAAAAAAATATTGCTTGTTTTGACATGTGATACATTGAAAATAGTCAAAAGATAAAAGCCCGGTGCACTTAGGTGTTAAATGATGGGCACATGAGTCACACACATATATAACATCTATGGAACATGGAAGAGTACCTAAAGAGTCTTCTTCTTTCTTGATGTTTTACACCAAATCATCGGGGGGGAATAGATTAATACATAATTACCAAAATAGTACATAAGAATTCAGTAAACATTATAATTTATTCTCATTAATTCCCGTTTCCTCACTGGGTATTATTTTTAAGGAATGGTTATAAGGACAAATTTAAATTTGGGATTTAAAGGATCTTTACCACATGCAAGCAAGTTAAAATATATCTGTAAAGAGAAACTTTTTGAAAGCCTTCTGGTAGTCATTATAAAAACAATTTATGAATGTATTCCACATAACAAGGGAATTTCCGAAAAAACAAAAAAACAAAATTGGATGAACTGGCTGCATCAGAACAAAACTTTCTGTGATTTAATTGCTAGAATTCTATTTAAGAAGTAACACCTTTACATTTACCAGATGGGGGGAGTAAACATGGGGACTAAGTATACCTCCTTCATGCTAAACTTGTACCTGGGGGGTTTAAATGTGCTATTGTCAATAATGAAGACTTGTTATATTTCCAGTGCAACATTTTAACTTTGTATCTGTACATTGACAATATCTAAATCATTTTAGGAAGTTTGTAAATGGATTAAACATGAATGCTTTTAACTTGACTGACAAATTTAAAAAAAAAAAATATATATATATAAATAAAATGTATTTTTCGACAAACATTTCTATAGTGACAAAGGGAGATGAACACTGGCCACATGTGTTTCTCACAAGAAAACAGAACAGGTAAAATTTGTATTTTACTTTTTTAAGGCTCTGTTTAAAAAATAGCGAATCTGACATTCCTTTGAACATTTCCTGGTGGGAATCAATTACTGCCATTAAACACATGGACCTGGAAGATTCCTACAATGGAATGTTTTAGGGAGTGTCGGATTCCCAGTTTTATAAACTAAAATAATTTAATACAGTCTGTAGATTAAGACAAAGCTTCTAAAAAGTGGTTGTATCTGAATTAGAACCAAGAAAAAAATGACATGTGACTAAGACAAAGAGGTTATTGCAAGAAAATGTTATTTAAGCTTAAACATTAGTTAAACCTAAAACCAGCGAGTAATTGATTTTTGACCACCATAAAAATAATTTAAAAAATTGTAATTCACCTATCCAAACATTTAAAACAACATTTAGAAAATCATATTTTTTTAATTTATTTTTGTATTTAATTTTATTGAAAGAACTTGACCAAACAGTAAATAATAAAGTATAACAGTAAAGAAACAACAAAACACAGCAAAACCATAATATCCTCTAAGGGTCCTAAAAAACATGATGGTTATATTATTATCAAATTTAAGCCATAGTCAGATATAGATCATTAGCTCCATCGAAATCCCAAAATTTTTTTTTTAATACAAGATAATAATATAATAAAGAGAATAAAGAGAAAAAAGCAACATAGAAAGAAAAACAAAATTATAAAAAAAAGGAAGGGGGAAGGGAACACTGGTGACCCCATGTATACACATGGGTAATGTAACTAAAGTAAATTTATTCATACCCTTTCTGTAATTAAACGTCTAAATAAGCAAATATTTTTTGCTGTATTTGCTGTTCTTTTGCAAGTTTCTCCACAACAAATGTCATTTATTTACTTTTATGTAAATGCAATTCCGTCCATGAAGGTAATACTGCAGAGTAGAATTTACAATCAGAGATCCCAAGCTGCATACCACTTTGCAGTTTTTCATAGAAATGACCCTTTCAAAGCAAAATTTATGGTATTCAACTTTTTGAGCTTAGTATTTTAAGAAGTGAAAATGCTGAATGATTTCCTATGCATCATACATAATACATTAGAACCCCTAGTATCCAGAACTCAGATAACTGGCACCCGACAGCAGAGCGGAGCTGAGGTTATCTGAGACCTGGGTAACTGGGGTTCTACGGCAATCAAGAAAGCCGAGCAATCAGCAGAGCTGAGTCCCCCAGTTCAAGTCTAGTGCTGAATGGCTGAGAAAAGGAAACCACACCTATCGGGATTCGGCCATTCACCGTAGGTGCCGAATAACTGAGGTTCTACAGTATGCGCATTTTCTACCACTGGACACAACTTATACTTCAACAGTCTGTTAATGCATGGCAAAGCAAAAAATAAAATCTGTAATATTTAAATAATTATCTGACCATCCTGTCCTACTGTAATATATTTATCAGAATGACAGATGCTTTTAAAAGTTTTTTGTGTAAAATTGTACAAAAGAAAATTACATGTGTCCCTTTATTTCAATTTTCAAAAATATTCTTTAAAAAGCTTTAAAGCTTTTAAAGAATCAGCTGTAAGGCCGAGTGACCCGAACGATTTGGAGAAGACCAGTTCCAATACCAAAATTGCTGCTATTTTTTCCTATAGGCAACAATCAACCACTATATTGGTGAAATTATCTTGATCTACAGTGTAAAACTAATTTCAAAATGGAGAACCAGTACAAGAACAGGACCAGGATGGTTGAAAGGAACATCTGCAAAATGCACCTAAAGCTAATTTCACCAACAGCACCATTTACAGAAACGTTGTTTTAGAAATATTCGGTGTTTTAAAATTTGCCTGTATTCCAACCATGAAAATTAGGATTCTAGTATAAACACAATATTGATTCAATTTATTCCCAAATATTATTGTTTTCTTATCTAGGTTTGGGGACACCAAGAAAATTGCAATGGGGAAATGTGACTACTCAAGGTAATAATATTACACTTGTTTTAGTAATGTGTTCAATGCGTGTTGTGTTACTGTGTTCTTACTGTCCATCCTGTACATACAGAATAAGAATGTACACTGACTATACACCTAGCATTCATGACAAAAGAAGTGTTACAGTGCAGTGCCTGTACACACATTATAAAATTAGATGGGACATAGCAGTTCAGAATTAAATCAAGAATACAAGACAAGAACAAATGCTAAGAAGAAGTGCTACTGTGCAGATTCCATACATACAGAATAAAAACAGATAACCCTAATTACATTGAACATACAGGGCAAGAGAACTGCTACTGTTCAGAGTCTATACAGTGAAAATAAGCACAGTGTATTCATTGTTTAATGATTTCAGTTTTTATCAGGACCCCATATGAGCATAAAAAAGTTAGAAGAGGGTTTATTTGTTGTCTTGTAGACCAGTGTGTACAAAACAATGCAGGCACTTCTTAGATTTTCTAGATTACTGTGTAATATGTTGGCGCTATATAAATACCATATTATAATGATAATAATAATGCCTGACAAACTGCTTATTACTAGACAAGTGTTTCTCCCCAAGTTATACTCAACCCCATCCCTAATCCTCATAAATTCCACACCCTCTGTAATACAACGCTTTAGTATTGGGATTTTGTCTTCTTCAGCTTCCTAATATGGGCCAGTGTTATATTAAGTTTATCATATGGAAACACTTTGCTGCCATGCCAATATTCCAACTTCCTTGTTGTGGTTTATGTTGCAGTTAAATGATCTTACAAGGTACCTAAGGCTTCGAATCTGTAGGCTCACATCATATACACCTGGTTTTAGTTTCAAGATAAAGAAACCAGTATGTGAATAATAAAGCAGAACCTTCCAAACATAACAATTAATTAGTGGCTTAGGGCTGTACAAAACCAGAGAAATCAACTATACAAACACTAGTGTTGACAGGAGCGTTATCACATAATTAGAACATAAACCATAAACACAAGGGAAAATTACAGCTTATTTTTCTCTTAAAATATTTTTTATTGCTCAATAACAATTGCATGAAATTAGTGCTAAAATAACTTGTAATTGTAATGTGCCTGGGCGCACAAACCACAACTAACTCCCGGAATTCCTTTAACAACCTTTATTGCGTGATCCAGATTCCGGCTGAGGTAAAACACAAGAAGGTCAGTCCAATAAAGTAAGTTACAGAAGGATGAGGCAGAAGGTGTAGTCAGGGACAATCCGAAGTCAGGGCGTCGCGGTGGGTAATAAGTCCGAGCTGGTAACAAGACAACAGAGGTTTAACACGGTAATCCAATACGAGAATGCACCCAAACACACTGTACCCCTGGACTGTGCTCTGCTGGGCATGTCCGCAGGAGTGCTGGGAATGCCGCTTGGCCGAACAGTAGTTTGGCCGTAATGGATCCCTCCGCCAGAGTGAGGAGATGCGCTGCTAGCCTTTTATGTAAAGTAAAAATGTTGAGTTTGGAAGCCCTTACGCTTTAAGGGCAAAACTAATAAAGAATCTATTTCGAAGTATAAACCAAAAGTTCACGTGAAGATTGCAGCTTCCTTTCTCCTTCTTATTATGATTTACATTGCTTGGTAACAATAGCAAAAGTCCGTGCTGACACTTTTTAATTACTATAATCTTCAAGAAATTTAGAAATGCAGCAAAATATTTGGGTGTGAGATAGAAGATGTATTCATTGGGCAACAGATCTGGATCAACTACATTCTGATTTAGTAAGGCTAGGAAATAAATACAATTTGTGGCAGATTTATTGAGTTGTTTGGGAAAATATGCTTGTTGCCTTTAGTGACAGGTAATACTTTGGGAATACAGAAATTACACTAAAGCAGAGCTCTCAAGATAACCCTTTCTTCCTGCTTTAAATTTGATTTTCACAAAATCAGTAAATGTAAATACTGTTCATCCATTTTCTTTGATCTGTCAAGTCCTTGATTCAGATATTGACAGTCATCTTAAAAATGGGCTGGCCCTATCCCTCGTCTGCTGACATCTGAACAAGTATTTTAGACGGCCTCAACATTGTACAGCTAACAGTTAAGTGCAAAATTCCACTGTTTTAAAATCTGATGGTTGTAATGACTTTGCCCACACTTTATTATTTAGGGAATGGTTCCCAGGGGATGTCAGGATACCCTTCAGATCTTGCCAATGTGGATCAGTCAGGAAATGTGTTTTATTGCAGAAGAAAACTATAGTTTAGCCTTATAACTTTGTACCTAATGAAGTGTTTTAGAAAGCTACTTTATTGGTCCTAATTAAATCATATGCATTAATTGTAAGTAATTTACTTTAAAATGAAAAACTAGGAATGCTCCTGTTTATACCGTAACTTTAATGCCAGATTGTAACATTTTACTTTACTAGGAATTATTGTAAATAAAAAAAAACATATCCCAAAATGCTATCAATTAAAGGAAAATAATAAGTAATCACATATCTTGTGGTCCAAGTGAGAAAGATATTTTGTTGTTTAGCAAGAAAAGTTTATCCGATTCTGTTTAAAATCGAATCTAAATATAATGTTAATGAAAGTTGAAATTATTTTTCGAAATGAAAAACATAAAAACATGCATTTTTACTAATTATTTATTATTTATTTACTGGAAATGTAATAATGAAAACCTTACTGTAAAAATCAGAACACAAAGTATAATGAATTGTTTTGTTATAGCAGGGACAGATATTTACAACACGTACAGAACTATAGTACATGCATATAGTACAACATAAAGTAAATATCCCTTTGACAACCCATGCAATTTTGGCCCCAATACTGTTCTGTTTGCTGCCTTAATACTTTGGACTTCTGTAAAAGGCTTTTCAAAGAACCATATGTGTTGGCAGTTTTGATATTTAGAGACAGGCGTGCCAATACAGTCGCCTATCATTGGATGATTTTTATATTCATGGGATATTTAAACTCAATAATGTATTCAGATTACACAAATATTTCTAGTCTGTCTGGAACAGCCCAAATCCTGGTCAGAATCGACTGTAATCAGAACTATCTGAGCACCACTGATTGTTAATCATTTTGTCCAGTAATGTAATTCAGCCTCAATCGTGACAAGCAGAAATGTTATCCAGCAATAACTGCAATGCACAGTGATTTATTCCAGTATCAATTAAGCCATCCAGCCATGGCATGTCAAATATGGAGTCCAGAGATGTAGTTCACTGTGTTCAGCAATCTAATCCAGTGTAAATCACATTGTGCAGCAATTTCTTCCAACAATATCATGCAGCATCCAACAATGTCATGCAGAGTAAATCACATCACCAAGTATCTAGCATTGTTGATATGACCATGCCACATTCTGGTAGCAAAATATGAAGTGTCTTGTGTGTTGATTGTGCTATGGAGGAGCTTTACTCAAAAGGAAAAAATATATATTCTAGAGGTTAAATATGCTAGAGGTTACACACGCCCACTAGTTATGTCAAACACATCGCAAAGTGGAGTTTGTAATATAGGGAAAAGATCACATGACCTTGCTAGAAAGGGGGCCCTAAATATCCTCCCCTCACTGTGAAGATTAGGAACAGGAGTCCTATTATTACCTATTCCCAGAAAAGTTTAAAGACTAGAAATAAAGAAAAAACATAAAGCTTAAAAATAGTAACTTTATTACCTTTTTAGGCAATTATTACCTTCTGCAGGGTTCAGCTATGTCCAAATATGAGGTTTCATGGTGTACTATCCAGCATTGGCAGCTTCCAGACGTACACTGAAAGCAGATTTCTTGACCACTTCTATAGGTATGCTGCAGGAGTCTTGTTTGGTTACATTGTATTAAAAGACGATGGTAACAGAATATGTTGATGAATCAGGGACTATCGTAGGTGAACCTGGGTGATCCAGCAAACCTGGAATGGATCTGGTCCAGAATTGAAAACAATTACCAACTAATAGCAAATGATTTTTAAGAAAACCATTTCAGATTTGCTGGATCACCCAGGTTTATATATTCTCTGGTCTTGGAGAGTTTTAATAAATCAGGGCCGTTGACAGAATGTTTGCACATTTTGTGCCTCGCCCCTGGGGGGGGGGGGGGGAGTACAAGAGGCAAGCAAAGTAGCGTGCGCCTTTTACAGCAGGACCCCTGGGCAATGCTGTGCTGTGCACGGCCGCAGGAATGCTGAGGGTGCTTGCAACACAGTGAATGAACAGTAGTTCAGCCAGGAGGGATCCCTTTGCCAGTGAGAGGAGACACGCTGTGAGCAATCCCTGTGGTTGCCACGGGCAAGGACGACGTGGGATCTTAAAGTAAGTACTTTACAGCTTTACAGTTAACATCGGTGTGGACTTTAGCTAATTAAGTAAATAAATACGTCTTTCTTATGTTCTTTTTTATGAGCATCATTCTAGCTAGCTTATTCCTCCACCTAGTGGTTAATAAATAATATCCCTGTTTTCTTTTTGAGCAAAATAAATAATACATCTATCATTAAAGGTACATTTTGTGCAGGGGGAAGCAAAGAGAAGGGAAGTTGATTCCACTGATCAACACAATTTTACGGCAAATTACAATTTTGTAATAATTTCTGCTAGAACAAATTTTTTTTTTGTTTCAAAGATTTTATTGAAATTTTTAAATAAGGTAAACAATAACTTTACACAACAAGTTAGCATTGGGAGGGGGGGGGGGGGTGATTAAAATATAATATAAATAAGTGAAATAGTACAAAAATAGTGTTATTCACAGATTTAAAACTTGTGAGGCATACAGGCATATAAAGTTTGGAGTGAGATCATAAAGGTTGTCGGGTAGAGGTACCTTTTAATCATTCACCCCCTTTGTAAACATTTAAAATTTAAATCAAACAAAAACAATTAGGAGAGAAAAATAGTGTTTGTGTGTTTGTGTG
>NC_092863.1:87539989-87548464 GCF_032062135.1 Pyxicephalus adspersus
TTTGAAAAAAAAATAATAATAGGGATTTAACCCTTTGCAAAAAAATATATATGAATTTAACCCTTTAAAAAATTTCAAAAAATACCAGTCATAAATTTTTACTCTTTTTTTTTTGGGAAAATGCTGGATTTCACTTCACCCCCTCCCCTATCTCTCCCCTTAAAATTTCCACTTAACTGCCTTGGGGTAAAAGTAGGAGAGGGTCCATTATTGTGCAGAATACAAATGCAGTTAATTGACTCCCCCTCTCTCTCTCTCCCTCTCTTTCTTTTTTTGTTTTAATTTGATTAAAAAGCGAGTGGCAGGAAGGGATTCGTATGATGCACATCTAATAACTATACCATCTGTCTCTGCTGCTGGCTGGCTCCCAGCATTGTACGCAGCTGCTTGAGAACCCAGTTCAGAAAAGGAGGAGGGGGGGGGGGGAGTTTGGAAAAAAAAATAATAATAAATAAATTTTTAAAAACCCATTCTGACCTAGCTGAAATGGAGGAAGCGCTGCACGCTTCTGACTCTATGGTCATCAGCACACCAGCAAAAATAGTAATAGGGGGTGTTTATATCATATCACATCTTTTATCATAAGGTTATTTTTGTTACAGAAAAAAAAAGTATTTTTTGCCAAAAACACAGAATATTTAATCCATAAAAAATATTCAAAAAAAACCCCAGAAACCATTGACAAGCACCTGATGAAACACGTGAGCGGCAAATAGAATTCATTCACTGGCAGTACAAGGGTTAAGTGATGACGTGCAATATAAAAACATTCATCCAGTGTTACATCATAAGGAAAGAAATCAGCTATGAGGAAATAAATGTCATTGAAAAAAAATTATATTCATGCCAAAAAGGAGTAAATAAAAACTCTAAAATGATAGACAACTTCATAGATTTCATTACACTTTATTATCACAAAAATTATACATGGTAATAAGCCTGAAAAAAAAATATATAGATATATATAAAATGCAGCGCTGTAAGGTTAAATAGGGGTTGCAAATGACAGACAGATACAAACAATGACACAGTAGGAGAGGACGCTGCCCCAAAGAGCTTACAATCTAAAATATATAGGCAAACAGAAGTGATTGTAGCCATAAATGTTCAGAAGGAAGTATAAATCTAATGAAAGGTTTGTCAATCGTCTAATCACTGATTTGTATAATACTTTCCCCACCTCTTAGATTGTAAGCTCTTCGGGACAGGGTCCTCTCCTCCTTCTCTTTCATTGTCTGCATCAGTCTATCATTTGCAACCCCTATTTATTGTGCAGCGCTGCGTAATATGGTAATAATATTAATCATAATATTAAAAATATTATATATTTTTTCCTTTGTTTCCTAATAAACCAGTGACAGTGTGAAGGAGGAAGACTGAAAGGCGTTATATTCTTGACAAGAGCACAACCTAAAAAAAATAAAATAAATAAATAAATATAAAATAAAGGCTAGGGCTTTTTGCTGGAGCCTGCCAAATTCAGAGCATCACAGCAAAGAAGGGCTCCTGGGAACTCATCCCAAATGAAACTAAATAATTTGCATATGCCGAAATAAATGCCATTCGAGCGTATAGCTATTCTCCTCGAATCAACTTTAATAATTCAAGGTAGAGTTTTTCTTATACCGAGTGGCAGCAAAATACAGCCAGGATGACACAAACGCATGACAACCATTTACAGCTTAACTTTAAGAGATCAAAACTTTTCATTGTTCCTTTTTATTTTATTTTTTGCTGGAAAAGCTAAATAAATGTTATCTAGCTGTCTTTCTCTGTATTTATTTGAAAAGTCCCTGGGGCTTTGGGTAAACAGTACTTGAATTATAATCACACATTTAATTCCAATTTCATGCTTTGTGGATTTTTTTTGTCATTAGAACAGTTAGATGTCAGATTGACTGGATCTCGGTCACAACCTTTCAAACACTCTGTGTGTCCTTACAACCAGGCTGGTCTGCTAGCAGGTCAGCCTGTGTAAAAAAAAAAACTTTTGTCATCTAAACAGAAGTTGGTGGGGAGAATATATAGCAAACAGACCCCCCTGACCCCATTCCCCAATATAATATAAACTGTGACTGCTAGCTGTCATAGGAAATTGCAGCAACTTCCTGGACCTTATCACACTGGTGAATATATATGTCCTAGGGACCCCCCAAAAAAAGTAAAATAAAAAAAGCCTAAATTCCAATTGGTCTTCCAGGTGCTGAACAAATGCTGAATTTCAACAGGCTAGAGTGATCAACCATAGTCCAGATATCACTCCTGGCTTTCAGTTTATGTTAATCACATGTAAGTAAATCCCCCCTCCTATTTTGTTAAACTACCCCCACCTATTAGATTGTAAGCTCTTCGGGGCAGGGTCCTCTCCTCCTCCCGTGTCACTGTCTGTATCTGTCATTTGCAACCCCTATTTAATGTACAGTGCTGTGTAATATGTTGGCACTATATAAATACTGTATTATTATTATTATTAATAATAATAATAATAATATTATAATGAGTTATACAATCTCGTATACATCTGAGAAATGCTTACAAATATAATTTTATGGTGAATGAGCAAAGCAACCTTTTTTTTCTTTTTTTTACAAACATTTACAGGGAGCAGTCTGTTCTTTAACAGGTATACCAAAGCCACCAATGTACCATACTGTTTCAAATGATTTACTTCTACAAGTATAATAAAACAACTACACAGTAAAACTGGATTCAAAAAAATACAATAAAAAAAAAGTGCAAAGTGATCCATGTTTGAAACTAGGAGTACTATCAGGGCATAGACATCAATTTCTCAAATATATTTCATCTATCTACCTTGTCAATACAATCAGTAACAATTTTATTTCTTGATAGTACTATAACAAAACAATCACCTAAATATATCTATTCATTTCTGTATTTTTAAAAAATGACATTCTGTTCCTGACAATTGCTATGTAGCCTCTTTTTTCTGATATGTGGCATTTTAGGTCAATGTAAGCCACCTGCAGCACACTCTATTGGAATTATGGATTGGAAATGACCCATGATAAGAAAGCTACTGTCCCTAAATCATTCACACATGGTACAATCAGAACATGCAATCTGCTTAGTTGAGAATGAATTGTCCAAAAATATCAATAACTGTGAGCGATGTCCTATAAGCCGATACAATCATTATACTGGATGAATTAAGAATGCATTAAAAAATAAAAAAAAACTTTTTTTCCTAATTAGATATAGACTATTGTTACACCTTTGCCTTTTTATTATTTGGTAGGCCTGTGTTAGGTGTTTTTTTTCCCAATCGAAGAAACAGTCAGCTATAGCTTCAAATTGCAGCAAAGATGAGGCCACGGATGCCAACTGCACCAATGATGGTGTGCCATGGATGCAAACAGCGGCACAGACGAGGCTATGGCTGCAAACTACAGCAATATTGTGATTTTTGCAAAGATGCAGCAGGATTTTGCACCATACAGTATATTTATTTCATCTTTAGCAGATTGCCTTTGATGTGAATTTAAGAATCCATCCTGCATGTGTGGGTGGCTTTTACAATGACGTTTTTTTTCCTGAATATACAATTTTGTTCATCCTGCATAGTGAAGCTGTGTAAAAAATTGCCTAAAATTTAAAACTGAATCTAAATCGTAATTTAAGATTCTGAAATTCCTGATCTTATCATTCCGTTCTGTAAGCCAGTCTACAACTAGTTCTTTGTAATCCATTCATTAGTTTAAAAATGTACCCTAGTTAGTGTATGACCTATAAAAAGCCAGTCAAAACAGTAAAAAAAAAAGTGTCTGGCACAAGTGAATAAAGAACATACATGAACAGCGCTTTACACGTGTGGACGTTTTTACAGCAATGCACTTGACTTGCATATGACACAACTCATTTGCAGCTCTTGTCTGGATCTAGGACTGCAAATACAAAGAACCTTGCTTATTTATTTACCATGGGCTCTGGATGGAGGGAGAAAAGAGTGACATTATTTCAGGACTGTGGCTATGTAATGTGGATGTTAATTAAATTAAAACAAGATTATATGCTTGGTCTGCTCGGAAAGTTGCCTTAAGAAACAGATTTTATTGCATGCTTTAGAAGTTGTGTACGGTGCACCGATTTTTTTTTCCTTGCAGAATATTGCTTCTATAAATCCCTAAACACCATGAATGGATCCCAGTATAGTGGCCTCATTAATAAAGTCTCATACATTTACTCTGAAATAGTGTGTGTGTACATACACCCTCCTACCACCCCTTTTTTTGTTACATCTATGACGACTCTCCAGTAATGCTGGGCCTTTTTTTTTTTAATGAACGGGGAGACGTGTGGAATAACGTTTACCTTAGAACGTAGACATGTGCACAGTAAAGTGCCAGGGCTGCTTGTGTTATGTGTTTTTGATAGGTGAATGCAGCCCCCTGTTCTGCAGGGTCATAAATACCACCTGCAGATTTTTTTCCCCAGATACTCTGATTTAACTCATTTGGGGCTGGTGGAAAAAAGCTGGTAAATATGGATACTTAATTTACAAAACTATATTGATGAACAAGACCAGAAGGTAACAAAAAAAAGGTGCAAGGCCAGCAGTATAAAACAAATCAGGAGAAACTAGCTGAACGTATAATTTAATTATTCAAGCTTGCAAAAAAAGGCAACAAGATTAGGTAATAAATATAATGACAAACTAATAAACTCAAAGCAAACATTCTTCTAGTGTACTCCAAAAATTGTCTTTGAATGACTCCTCTAAAAATGTACATTTTTTGTCTTTATGTGCATTTGCATTGTTATATTGTCTGCACTAATGATATCACATTTTCTACAAATTCATTTACAGCTTACATACAATGCTGAAACCTGTATATGCACATTACATTGCAGCTGTGCATTACCCAGATGGGATGCTCAAATATGTCAAGCACATTTTATAGAATGTTGTATGTACCAAGGTGCACAGAATATCCTCAATTAACTCATCAAGCAATAAGGAGATTTTTTTTTTGAGGATGAACTTTAAAACAGAGGTATGTTCCTAATTGTCTGATGAACCCTTAATAAGGAAGTATTTTATAGAATATATATGTTTATTCTTATCAGCTGCAGGTGTCGCTGTTTATGCAGCTGGGAGAGGGGGATGCAAGGCCATTAATCAAATGCTTTGTACAGACTGCAAGCACAACTGTGACACCTATAGGCTAGACACAGCACTGATCTTCGTTTAATTCAAATCTTAGTGACAATGTTCCTGCAGAAATAATTGCATTTATATTTCTTTTTGCAGAACATAGAAAATGCAGCTTAAACAAAAACACTGCTTTAATTAACATGTTATATTTTCTATAGCAAAAAAACAAAACACCTAAATAGTCAACTTTCATCTATCTAAAAATGCAATATAGTACAAAACTCAGTGTAAATATATATTCAATTAAAAGTAGCAACACCAACATCTCTATGCATTACTTCAAACACATAAAAGTATTTCATCTATTAAAAACACCCAATAGTCTGATGATATCTCCCTTCCTATTGTATGCTGCTTAGATTGTAAACTCTTCGGGGCAGGGTCCTCTCTTGGTTCACTGTCATTTGCAACCCCTATTTAATGTACAGTGCTGCATAATATGTTAGTGCTATGTAAATACTGTTTATGATTATTATTATTATTAAAAATAATAATGGCACTTGCTGTCCCACCTACTGAATTTTATATTCACTGGCAAAGTGAATGATTGTAAATAAGATAAACCTGTTAAATCATTGCAAAGAAAGAAAAAAGATTCTGTATTTACAGTTTCATTTTATTTTTTTTTATATTACTAACGTTGCTAAGTGAACAACCTCAACTCCTTTAGTAAACCAACCCCCATGTATCCTGAAACCCCTGCTATAGAACATAGCAAATCTGTTTTTAAACTGAAAAAAAAAGGGGAAAACCAAAAGTTGTCTATGTGCATAGACAGTTAGGAGGTGTGCAAATAATTCTGCCATCAATCATTATGAAGCAAAGTTCTTTGGTTGTAACAGCTTCCCTTCTTCCTAATAACTAACGATCCAGTGAGGAAGGCAAGGAAGAGAACAGGCAACAATTGTGGCTTGTCTATTTTGGAAGAATTGGTGATGACCAGTAGTAGCGAGTTGATCCTTTACCACCAGCAGATGTTTCCCTCCAATCTGACAAGTAACCATTAGAGCATTGATGTTATGTGCCCAGGAAGTACTTATATTCTACAGCAGCTTTGTGGGTAGAGATAACAGAAAAAACCCTGAAAGCAGAGGGGTATTTTTAAAAGCAGTTACCTCCATGCTGTGCTATGTAATTTTGTGGTCAGGTATTGGCTTCATTTGCCATGTGAAACAGTTACCTTAGTTTGGTACTCACATGAATAAAAATATATAATGGATATCATATATCACAACCCAATCATTGTGGAACTACAATACCCGACCAGAATTAAGCACCTGCCTATAGCGACATGCAGGTAATCAAAGTTGCAGAAGTACCAGGGATGAGCTTGTGGTTTCTTACAACATAAAATATTTTAAACACTCCAGCGTTACTATCAATAATAAAATTGTTTAATAAAAATGTCATTAAATTTCCAAAGTCAAAAAAAAAAAAAAATCAGAATGTGCAATATAGATCTGTGATGTGTTAATGCCAAAAAAAAAAAACAGTTTGGCATTTTAATAGGTAGTAAACAATACAGATTCCTCCTGTTGTGTGATACTTCCCCTACCTCCTAGATTGTAAGCTCTTCGGAGCAGGACAGTGTCACTGTCTGTATCTGTCTGTCATTTGCAACCCCTATTTAATGTACAGCACTGCGTAATATGTTGGCAATATATAAATCCTGTTTATTAATAATATTAATAATAATAATAATCTGTCCATATAACCTGGAACTTACTATGTAAAATATTTAGAAGAACTAAAAGTAAAAATGATTTGGTGATAACATTATACAATTTCATATACTACCTACTGTAAAAATAAAAACGCTGCTACATTAATCTACCCAGATCTATGACTGATAGTAGTTTTATAATTTGCTAGACCAAAGAGACACTGGATAGGAGCATCTGCAATTCATATCTCCAAGCGTTCATATAGGACTGCGTATTGCACTGACACGATAAATGAAAATTCACCATATGTAGTAAATAGAAGCTCCCCCTACTTACATTTCTTTTGCAATGTTTATGCTGTTGTGAGTTACCTTGTCTTTGCTGAAACAACATTTGAAATGATCATATATAATGAACTATTATGCCATTATATTACATAAAATAATTAGGATAATCGATTAATGAAACAAATATATATATATATATATATATATAAAAAAAAAATTGCACTGAGTAGGTTGTGTTAGATTAAGCTAAAAAGATCAGTAAAATAAATATCGCATATGTCGTAAGCTGTTCATTTGTCTTAAAGAAAATAAAAGCTTTTTTGATAATTAGCCAGGAAAGGGTTAACAAACATATGCTGCATAATTAGGAGATGCATTAATGATTATGAATAGCAAATCATTTGGAGAATGAAATACAAAATGCCACAAGGAATGTACCTATGTAACAATTTTATTTATATTTATCCTTTTATTTTTATAGATATTATTTTATTTATTCCTCTTAAAAAAAAGCTACATTATTGGTTGAAATAGTTCCAAGGGTACATCAAATTGTAATCTTTCATACGACATCCATCAAACCAGGCTGGAGATTTTGACAAACATTAAACACAGTAAGGAGGCAATTATGTATGCATGATTTAATCTGCAACTAATTAATATGCAAATTTATTCATATGTTAGTTACTAAATTAAAAATGCAAAGAAGCCCTTATGGTGATTCTCAAAATTTTACACAAACAGAACATTTAAAATGTAAGAAAAATTTGTTTATTTTTTTTCTCTTTTGCAAACCTAAGACTTACTTTTTCTTTAAAAGTATTTTAGAAACCTGTTGCACCAACCATCCTCATAATTGTTTAGGTTTGTTTTGTATTGGGGGAGATTAGGCAAACAAAAAAGGGCTTTTTAATGAAAAAGATTCTGGTTTTATTTATTAAATATAAAATGAAATTATTAGGATCCAAATTTACCACTATAACAAAAAAATAAAAAATATATGTATATTATATATATTTATAAATAGATAGATATTTCTTCCATTAGGGAGATACATCGTATCTGCAACATAAAACCACCTTCAAAACATTACGTATATAAAAGATAAATCTGTATGAGTAAAACCACACTATGTATATTCAAACCCAAATGAAACTAGATAACCCCAGATACGTCCCGATAGGGTGAACCAAAATCATTAGCATTGCATATCTACTACAAAAATAACTCAGCCTCTATAAATCATATCATAAAACACTGAGCACATTCACTGCTTCTATTTTAACTTTTATTTACACCTTTTTTTGGTCATTCCTATGGTTGTCATGTTTATTATATTACTATATAT